>NC_135980.1:25158805-25203049 GCF_053455715.1 Rhinoraja longicauda | reverse complement strand
GTGTGAGAGATAGAGGAGAGGTCACACACATACACAGTAGCCTGTGGGAAGGAACTGCAGGTGCTGGTTTAAAACGAAGACGGACACAAAATGCCGGAGTAACCTCAGCGGGACAGGCAGCATCTCTGGAGAGAAGGAACGGGCGACATTTCGGGTCGAGACCTTCTTCGAGCCCATTCCTTCTCTCCAGAGATGCTGCCTGTCCCGCTGAGTTACTCCAGCATTTTGTGTCCATCTTCGGCGTAAACCAGCCCCTGCAGTTCCTTCCCCCACATAAGTAATGAACCTGTCGGCACAAAGCTAACACGGACGGGCCATGTGTTTGCAGTGACTGGGGAATTCATTGTCTCTCTCTGTGAGGAGAGAAAGTGGTTCATGATATCTCCACGTTAGCTGCAGCTCCCGTATCATAGTGTGGGCACAGTGCCTCAGCAGGTTGAGCTGCTGCCTAACTGCGCCAGAGACCCAGCTATTTACGATATACATTAATGACTTAGACGAAGGGATTAAAAGTACCATTAGCAAATTTGCAGATGATACTAAGCTGGGGGGTAGTGTGAATTGTGAGGAAGATGCAATAAGGCTGCAGGGTGACTTGGACAGGTTGTATGAGTGGGCGGATACATGGCAGATGCAGTTTAATGTAGATAAGTGTGAGGTTATTCACTTTGGAAGTAAGAATAGAAAGGCAGATTATGATCTGAATGGTGTCAAGTTAGGAGGAGGGCGAGTTCAACGAGATCTGGGTGTCTTAGTGCATCAGTCAATGAAAGGAAGCATGCAGGTACAGCAGGCAGTGAAGAAAGCCAATGGAATGTTGGCCTTCGTAACAAGAGGAGTTGAGTATAGGAGCAAAGAGGTCCTTCTACAGTTGTACCGGGCCCTGGTGAGACCGCACCTGGAGTACTGTGTGCAGTTTTGGTCTCCAAATTTGAGGAAGGATATTCTTGCTATGGAGGGCGTGCAGTGTAGGTTCAATAGGTTAATTCCCGGAATGGCGGGACTGTCGTATGTTGAAAGGCTGGAGCGATTGGGCTTGTATACACTGGAATTTAGAAGGATGAGGGGGGATCTTATTGAAACATATAAGATAATTAGGGGATTGGACACATTAGAGGCAGGAAACATGTTCCCAATGTTGGGGGAGTCCAGGACAAGGGGCCACAGTTTAAGAATAAGGGGTAGGCCATTTAGAACGGAGATGAGGAAGAACTTTTTCAGTCAGAGAGTGGTGAGGGTGTGGGAATTCTCTGCCTCAGAAGGCAGTGGAGGCCAGTTCGTTGGATGCATTCAAGAGAGAGCTGGATAGAGCTCTTAAGGATAGCGGAGTGAGGGGGTATGGGGAGAAGGCAGGAACGGGGTACTGATTGAGAGTGATCAGCCATGATCGCATTGAATGGCGGTGCTGGCTCGAAGGGCTGAATGGCCTACTCCTGCACCTATTGTCTATTGTCTATTGTCTATTGTCAGATACGATCCTGACCTCGGGTGCCGTCTGTGTGTGGAGTTTGCGCGTTCTCCCGGTGACCACGTGGGTTTCCTCCAGGTTCCCCTGTTTCCCCCCCCACACCGCAAAGAAGTGCGGATTCGTAGGTTAATTGGCCTCTGGAAAAATTGCCCCGAGCATGTCGAGATCAGATGAGAAAGATGGATGAGGTAAAGGTGGTGTGGGCAGGCGACCGATGGTCGGCATGAATCTCGGTGGGTCCGAAGTTTCCACACTGGATCTTTCAATCAATCACTACAAGTGCCAAGGAGTTTCCCCCAGTGGCCACTGCGCGTCTCAGCGTGCGTTCCAGTGCACTGTGTCCAGTCCCTGTATCTTCTCAGTGAAGAGGACGTGTGCCTGACGTGCTGAAGGGCCTGTTTCCGTGCCGTATCTCTAAACTAAACTAATCAAGTCACAGTCTAAGAATAAAGGGGAGGCCATTTAAAACTGAGGTGAGGAAAAAACCTTTTCACCCACAGAGTTGTGAATTTGTGGAATTCTCTGCCACAGAGGGCAGTGGAGGCCAATTCAATAGACAATAGACAATAGGTGCAGGAAGAGGCCATTCGGCCCTTCGAGCCGGCACCGCCATTCAATGTGATCATGGCTGACCATGGCCGGTCACTGGATGAATTTAAAAGAGAGCTAGGTAGAGCTCCAGGGGCTAGAGGAATCAAGGGATATGGGGAGAAGGCAGGCACGGGTTACTGATTGTGGATGATCAGCCATGATCACAATGGTCTGGGCTGGAGAATTTTAATTGATAGATACAGCATGGATACAACACAGGCCCTTCAGCCCACTAAGTCCGTGCCTATTATCTATTATGTAGGGAGGACCTGCAGTCTGAAGAAGGGTCTCGACCCGAAACGTCACCTATTCCTTTTCCTCCAGAGATGGCCTCCTCCTGCACCTATGTTTCTATGTTTCTATAATTGTTGCGTGGAGATGGAGCCGTGCATTGTTAGGAGATGTGGCGTGAATGGGCCTGCAGTGAAGATTCCTCCCCCATCCATGCGTCAAGGAAGCACCTTGGAAGATCCATGGACCTGGTGTCACGGCTCTGGCCCCCATACCTTCATGCCGACCGGCCCGGTACGGTGATGGTCTGAGACGGCGAGCTGCCCACTCTGTTCAAGGCGATGACAGAAACCTTGTAGGGAGCCAGGGAGAGCATCGTTCTGTAACTTGTTTGGTTCAGTTCTTTCTTGAAATGGCCCATCCCGTCGATCAAACGGCCGGACGGTCAGCCTGTAGCCCGTGACTCCGATGTCAGGCTCCGTCAGGGACTGGAGGAAAGCAAAGCCAGTGTTATTCAGGGCCCTGGTGAGACCGCACCTGGAGTACTGTGTGCAGTTTTGGTCTCCAAATGTGAGGAAGGACATTCTTGCTATTGAGGAAGTGCAGCGTAGGTTCACTAGGTTACTTCCCAGGAGGGACGGGACTGTCATATGTTGAACGACTGGAGCGACTAGGCTTGCATGCACTGGAATTTAGAAGGATGAGAGGGGATCTTATTGAAACATGTAAGATTATTAAGGGATTGGACACGTTAGAGGCAGGAAACATGTTCCCAATGTTGGGGGCCCACATTTTAAGAATAAGGGGTAGGCCATTTAGAACGGAGATGAGGAAAAGCTTTTTCAGTCAGAGAGTTGTAAATCTGTGGAATTCTCTGCCTCAGAAGGCACTGGAGGCCAATTCTCTGGATGTTTTCAAGCGAGAGTTAGATAGAGCTAGTCAGATAGTATGGGGAGAGGGCAGGAACGGGGGTATCTGATTGTGAATGATCAGCCATGACCACATTGAATGGTGGTGCTGACTCGAAGGGCCGAATAGCCTACTCCTGCACCTATTGTCTATTGCCTATTGTCTATTGAAGGACATGACAGGTTCTCAGGAAATGGTTAGAAAAACCACAGGAATGATTTTGAGTGAAGTGAGACACAAAAGGCTGGAGTAACTCAGCGGGACAGGCAGCATCTATGGAGAGCAGCTTTTTGTGCCCAACCATTTATTACTGGTTTACAATAATTCTATGTTATGTCACTTTCTCACCCACTCCATGCCACGCTAGGGGGCAATTTACAGAGGGCCAATTAACCTGCAAGCCCGCACGCCATTGGAGTGTGGGAGGAAATCGGAGCAGCTGGAGGAAACCCACATGGTCACAGGAAGAACGTGCAAACTCCGCGCAGATAACACCTGGGTCACGATCAAACTGGGGGGAGGGAGGGGGCTCTATTTTTTGCTTCTGAACAAAGGAGATTGAGTGGGGACTTAAATAAGGGAGAGGGAGAGGGATGGGGGGGGAGAGAGGGGGAAAGGGGGAGAGGGGGAGAGGGGGAGAGGGGACGAGAGGGGGAGAGGGGGAGGGGGGGGGAGAGGAGGGAGGGGGAGGGGAGGGGGGAGGGGTAGGGGGCGGGGGTAGGGGAGGGGGAGGGGGAGAGAAGGAGGGGGAGAGAGAGAAACTCACTCACCTGCCACTTCAGTTCCACTAGCCGCTTCCCGGGGCACTGCGGCAGGTTGTCAACAAGCCCCCACTGCAGTTCCAACCTCTTGGTGATGGCTGGGAAATACACAAAAATGGCTTTGGAAAATCCGACCCGTTTAACGTCTCTGGAATCACCCCACAGAAGCAGAGGTATTCACATTGGTTTGTCCCACCACAACCTGCTGATGGAGCTGAGTGTTTGATGGGAGGGGGGATGGAAGTAACCGGCCACTGACCCTCCCGCTCACCCCTCCCAAACCCCCTCACCTACACACCCACGTCACTACACAGGCTGCACACTGACCCACCCCTTCCCAACTCTCCACTCACTAACCCCTCATTAACCTTCACCATCACTGATCCCCTCCCACTGTCCACCCCTCCCCCTCACCCCTCACCACCCCTCACCCCTCACCCCCTCACACCCCTCACCCCCTCACCCCTCACACCCCTCACACCCTCACCCCTCACCCCTCACCCCTCACCCCTCACCCCTCACACCCCTCACCCCTCACCCCTCACACCCCTCACCCCTCACACCCCTCACACCCCTCACCCCTCACCCCTCACCCCTCACACCCTCACCCCTCACCCCTCACCCTCACACCCCTCACCCCTCACCCCTCACCCCTCACCCCTCACCCCTCACCCCTCACCCCTCCCCCCTCCACCCCTCACCCTCACCCCTCACACCCCTCACCCCTCCCCCCTCCACCCCTCACCCCTCACCCCTCACACCCCTCACCCTCCACCCCTCCACCCCTCACCCTCCACCCCTCACCCCTCACCCTCCACCCCTCACCCCTCCCCCCTCCACCCTCACCCCTCACCCTCCACCCCTCACCCCTCCCCCCTCCACCCCTCACCCCTCACCCCTCACCCCTCACACCCCTCACCCCTCATCCCTCACCCCTCCACCTCTCACGCCTCACCCCTCACCCCTACACCCCTCACCCCTCCACCCATCACCCCTCACCCCTCCACCCCTCCACCCCTCACCCCTCACCCCTCACACCCCTCACCCCTCACCCCTCCACCCCTCCACCTCTCACGCCTCACCCCTACACCCCTCACCCCTCACCCCTCCACCTCTCACGCCTCACCCCTCACCCCTACACCCCTCACCCCTCCACCCATCCACCCCTCACCCCTCCACCCCTCCACCCCTCACCCTACACCCCTCACCTCTACACCCCTCACCCCTACACCCCTCACCGCTCCACCCCTCACCCCTCACCCCTCCACCCCTCACCCCTCCACCCCTCACCCCTCCACCCCTCACCCCTACACCCCTCACCTCTACACCCCTCACCCCTCACCCCTCACCCCTACACCCCTCACCCCTACACCCCGCACCCCTCACCCCTCACCTCTACACCCCTCACCCCTCACCCCTACACCCCTCACCCCTACACCCCTCACCCCTCACCCCTCACCCCTCCACCCCTCACCCCTACACCCCTCACCCCTCACCCCTCACCCCTCACCCCTCACCCCTCCACCCCTCACCCCTCACCCCTACACCCCTCACCCCTACACCCCTCACCCCTACACCCCTCACCCCTACACCCCTCACCCCTCACCCTCCAAATCAGCAAAGGGCTCAGGGCTCCTCACCAGCCGGGATGAAGGCAAGGTCACTCCATTCACTCCAGATGGTTTGCAGCATGCTGCGAATCTGGAGCTGATGTGCAGAAGACGCATCCAGCTGGATCGTGCAGTTCTCTGACAGAGGAAACAAAATGGTCATCGGAAGTCACATGGTTGAAGCTGCACTACCCATGCCTCGAACTCACGCCCCATCAAAACTTCAACGCGCTGGAGATCTAAGCTTGCCATTGAACTCGCTCTCTCATCCCCTTACCCACCCTTATCCCTGCCCCCCTCCCAACAAAGCCCCTGCCTCTAGATTCCCCGACTCTCATTGAAGGTGCTTTCTTCTACCGCTCCCATTGAAACCTCCACCTCTGCTTCACCAACTTTCCCCATTGAGCCCCTTCCCATCAAAGCTTCCCGTCATCAACTTTCCCGTCCATACCCCTCACGCCCAGCCCCCATCCCTTTTATTTTTAGTTCAGTTTAGAGATACAGGAGGGAGAGAGGCCCTTCGGCCCACCGAGTCCGCGCCAACAACCAATCACCCTTGCACCAGTTCTATCCAACACACCAGGAAGAAGTTACAATTTACCGAAGGCAATTACCCTACAAAAACGTGACCATCTTTGGAATGTGATGGGAAACCGGAGCGCCCGGAGAAAACCCACGCAGTCGCGTGGAGGAACGTGCAAACTCCCACACCCCAGAGACATTGAAACTGTAAATTGTTCCCAGTGTGTGGGATAGTGGTCGCCGCCCGACTCGGGTGGGGCCGGGGGGACTGTTTCCGCATTGTATCTTTTCAGCCAGGGAGCTGTGAATCTGTGGCATTCTGGGCCACAGTGGAGGCCAATTGACCGGATGAATTCAAGAGAGAGTTAGATACAGCTCGTAGGGCTAACGGAAACAAGGGATATGGGGAGAAAGCCAGGAACGGGGCACTGATTCTGGATGATCACCTGTGATCATATTGAATGGCGGTGCTGGCTCGAAGGGCCGGACGGCCTACCCCTGCACCTATTTTCTATGTTTCTATGTTTCTATGTTTCTATGTTTCTATGTCTAAAGTCTAAAGTCTTGAAAGCACGTATCAGGAACAGCTTCTACCCTGCTGTTACTAGATTGCAGAAGGCTGTTCTCAGAAGCTCGGGTGTAGTCCGAACCTCCCACACCACTCCATTGTGGACCTTGAACAGTTTTTTCTGGAACTATAACGCTGTAAAACCACATTCTGCAGTCTGGTATTTTCCTCTTTGCTGCACCCTTGTTGCAGTTGTGCATGTGCAGAAAGGAACTGCAGATGCTGGTTTGTACCGAAGATGGACACAAAGTGCTGGAGTAACTCAGCGGGTCGGGCAGCATCGCAGGAGAAGATAGATGGGTCGGGACCCTCCTTCAGACTGTGTGACGTGACTGTACTCATCATTGTATAATATGACTGGATACCAGGCAATCAGACCAAACACTGTATCTTGGCACAAGTGACAATAATGAACCATTGGTGGCGCAGCGGTAGAGTTGCTGCCTTACAGCGAATGCAGCGCCGGAGACCCGGGTTCGATCCCGACTACGGGCGCCGTCTGTACGGAGTTTGTACGTTCTCCCCGTGACCTGCGTGGGTTTTCTCCGAGATCTTCGGTTTCCTCCCACACTCCAAAGACGTACAGGTTTGTGGGTTAATTGGCTTGGTAAATGTAAAAATTGTCCCTGGTGGGAATAGGATGGTGTTAAAGTGCGGGGATCGCTGGGCGGCGCGGACCCGGTGGGCCGAAAGGGCCTGTTTCTGCGCTGTATCTCTAAACCAAACCAAACCAAACCAAACCCATACCCTTGCTTTGTGCTATTACCATGAGTCGATTCAGGTGAGCTGCACATTGTCTGTAAGGAAAGGAGAGAATAGACCTGGTTACTTTTACAACGGTAAGAAATCACCAGCACTTTTCACAGGCTCTGTTTCCAGCAAATAGAGTTAGCCATTAAAAATAATCTTTTTGTGTTTGTCTACTGAACAATGGGTAAACATAACCAAGCAAGGAAGGGGATATCGCTGTGGAGTGGATGCATGAATGGCAAGCCATGAGATCCCAGTCTGAAGAAGTGTCCCGAACCAAAACCTCACCCTTCCTTTTTCTCCAGAGATGCCTTGGGAGCAAGTTTAATCTACTTCAGACGTACCATCTCCTGTTTTGGTTGAGGTTGACACTAATAGTGACTTATTAACTTTATTTATATGCTGTAACTGTAATTCTTTTTTGTGCACAACCCGCAGGCATTGCCACTTTCATTTCACTGCACATCGTGTATGTGTATGTGACAAATAAATTTGACTTGACTTGACTTGAGGTTCAGCTTTGTATATCTTGGGTCGCTGAATGAAATCTGCCCCAAAATGGGAGTGTGCAAAGTGTGCATGGGAGAACAGTGTGAAAGGTGTTCTGTACAGGACTCCTACCTGTTTCCACACCTCAGAACCTGGCCGTCGATACCGTATTTGATTGAAGATCCTCTCCGTTTCTGGCTTCTTCCAGTGGAGTGTGAGCCGGTTTGCCGACCGTGTCATGTTTACTTTCTCCATCAACAGAGGCGCGTATTTGACTGCAACAACAGGGAGGGTTACCACAGAGAAAGGCCGTCGATTAAGGCCGCGTTCTTCAGCATGACATTTTGTACTTTCCAGATCCCTCTGTTCGTCAACTTTAGAATCACGGACTTGTTACAGAACCGAAGAAGGACGTCCCGCTCCTGATTTACTTCAGGCTTTAGTGACACAGAGTGGAATCGGGCACTTTGGCCCAACGAGTCCGTGCCGACCGGCGATCGCCACGTACTCTGGCACTATCCTTATGCAATTGGAATGTGGGAGGAAACCGGAGCAGGGAGAACGTACAGACTCAGTGCAGACAGCACCCCTTAGAGAGGATCGAACCCGGGTCTCTGGCGCTGCAAGGCAGCAACTCTAACGCTGCATCACTGTGCTGCCCCTAAATTGTTCCATGCTATGAAGCGACTAGGCTTGTATACACTGGAATTTAGAAGGATGAGAGGGGATCTTATCGAAACGTATAAGATTATTAAGGGGTTGGACACGTTAGAGGCAGGAAACATGTTCCCAATGTTGGGGGAGTCCAGAACCAGGGGCCACAGTTTAAGAATAAGGGGTAGGCCATTTAGAACTGAGATGAGGAAAAACCTTTTCAGTCAGAGAGTTGTGAATCTGTGGAATTCTCTGCCTCAGAAGGCAGTGGAGGCCAATTCTCTGAATGCATTCAAGAGAGAGCTAGATAGAGCTCTTAAGGATAGCGGAGTCAGGGGGTATGGGGAGAAGGCAGGAACGGGGTACTGATTGAGAATGATCAGCCATGATCACATTGAATGGCGGTGCTGGCTCGAAGGGCCGAATGGCCTCCTCCTGCACCTATTGTCAATTGTCTATTAAGCCTCACTGGACCTAAGTCACGTAAACATTGACCCCCCATGTTCTGAGCCACAGAGACAGTGACTTCCCAGAATCCTCCTTCTGCCCTGCCAATCCCTGGACAGTCACCCACTGATTCATCCCTTGTCTCCTAGTCTGAGCCCCGCATTCTTTGGTCGGAGGTTGCTACTCTCGTGCTGGACACATCTGCCTACAGATGTAGAACCTCATTGCAGGGGAGCAGAAGCGATCATAGAGTCATAGAGTTATGCCGCGTGGAAACAGGCCCTTCGGCCCAACTTGCCCACACTAGTCCCATCTACGCTAGTCCCACCTGCCCCGTTTATCCCATGTCCCTATCCATGTACCTGTCTACATGTTTCTTAAACGTTGCGATAGTCCCTGCCTCAACTACCTCCTCCGGCAGCTCGTTCCACGCACCCACCACCCTTTGTGTGACAAGGTTGCCCCTCAGGTTCCTATTAGATCTTTCGCCCCTCACCTTAAACCAGTGCCCTCTGGTGCTCGATTCCCCTACTCCAGGCGTCTACCCGATCTATTCCTCTCATGATTTTGTACACCTCTATAAGATCACCGGTCATCCTCGTCCTGCTCACTCTCTACCTGTAGCTCAGGCAACATCCTCGTCAATCCTCTCTGCACCCTTTCCAGTGACCTGTTGACCGGGCAAAAAATCTCCCAGAACTAGAGAATGGATCTGCGTCTCACGATTCTGAAGGTTTCATAGAAACAAAAGTGCAGGAGTAGGCCATTCAGCCCTTCGAGCCAGCACCCGCCATTCAGTATGATTAGTACCCCGTTCCCGCTTTCTCCCCTCCAACTCTCAAGGACCCAAGGAATGCCAGGGATCGGGGAGGTCAGAGTCGGAGAGACGAGGAGGTTAATCACTCCAAATGCAGCCGGGAAACAGGCCCTTCGGCCCACCGAGTCCGTACCGACCAGCGATCCCCGCGCATTAACACTGCCCTACACACACTAGGGACAATTTACACTAACATCGAGCCAATTAACCTAACAACCTGCATGTGTGTGGGAGGAAACTGAAGATCCCGGAGAAAACCAAACACAGGTCACGGGGAGAACGTACAAACTCCGTACAGACAGCGCCCGTGGTCGGGATCGAACCCGGGTCTCTGGCGCAGCAGGCGCTGTAGGGCAGCGGCCCTACCGCTGCGCCACCGTGCCGCCGTGCCTGTCTAACTTAGGGGCAACTCACCCGCGTTCTTCGGCACCACGTACAGCTTCGCTGACTTCACTTTGCCCTCTGTCGTCTCGAGCCAGAAGGTCAAGTTTTTGGTCAGGTAGAAATCGTCACGGTTCAGGACGTGGGAGGTCTTGTTCCCCACCGGAAACTGCCTACAGGTCTTGCACGAGTCACAGCTGTGGAAAAAGAAACAAAGAAAAAGGCGACGTTTTTTAAAAAAAAGCACAGGAAGAAACGAATGGGCAGGAGGTGTCAGCAGCTCGTCATCGTCTGACCTAGTTCTTCTACAGCTTTTGCCGCGTCACGAATCCCACCGACGGCAGTAAAGTTCACCCACACTCTCTGGGCTCTCCACCGATTTTCAGTCGGCAGGAGACTAGAAAATCCCTCCTGAGTTATGGGGCTGTAACAGGCAGGGTGGCTCAGTGGTAGAGCTGACGCCTCACAGCACCAGACCCCATGCTGGATCCCGACTACGGGCGCTGTCTGTACGGAGTTTGCACGTTCTCTCCCCCCCCGTGACCTGCGTGGGTTTTGTTCTCCATGTGCCCGGCAGCTGGGCACTTCCTGCTGATCGGGCCGTATGAAGAACGGTAAATGCCAGGATTCACCATGAACCCAGGCCCCGGTTTAACCACAGGATACTCTCGTTCCGCCTGGGTTTTCTCCGGGTGATCCGGTTTTCTCCCACGCTGAGAGTAAAGGGGAGCCCATTTAAAACTGTGGCGAGATGGAACGTTCTCACCCAGAGAGTTGTGAATTTGTGGAATTCTCTGCCACAGAGGGCTGTGGAGGCCAATGGAGGCAGTGGAGGCCAATTCACAGGATGAATTTAAAAGAGAGTTAGATAGAGCTCTAGGGGCTAGCGGAATCAAAGGATATGGGGAGAAGGCAGGCAAGGGTTACTATCATATCATATCATATATATACAGCCGGAAACAGGCCTTTTCGGCCCTCCAAGTCCGTGCCGCCCAGTGATCCCCGCACATTAACACTATCCTACACCCACTAGGGACAATTTTTTTAAAAACATTTACCCAGCCAATTAACCTACATACCTATACGTCTTTGGAGTGTGGGAAGAAACCGAAGATCTCGGAGAAAACCCACGCAGGTCACGGGGAGAACGTACAAACTCCTTACAGTGCAGCGCCTGTAGTCAGGATCGAACCTGAGTCTCCGGCGCTGCATTCGCTGTAAAGCAGCAACTCTACCGCTGTGGATGATCAGTACCTCTACCGTACTGATTGTGGATGATCAGCCATGATCACAATGAATGGCGGTGCTGGCTCGAAGGGCCAAATGGCCTCCTCCTGCACCTATTTTCTATGTTTCAAAGATGTGCAGGTTTGTAGGTTAATTGGCTTCTGTAAATTGTTCCTTATATATATATAGGATGCAAAACTGGGATAACATAGAGCTAGTGCGAACGTGTGATCGTTGGTCGGCATGGACTCGGTGGGCCGAAGGGCCTGATTCCACGCTGTATCTCCAAACCAAACTAAGGCATCCTTGTGGAGTGTGAATCTCACAGGCCAGGGCCCAGCGCAGGGCAGGGCAAGGCCGTGCAGAGGAGTTCAGCTGGGGGTCTCAGCACAGAGCTGTGGCCATTCTCCCTGATGGTCTCTCCAGTTGCAGGGGTGAATATCGTCCGATCAATTGGCCAATTGCAGGTGATTGCAGAGACGTTCCCCCATTTTCAGCAGGGAAAGAAATTCCCGGGACATTCCTGGGACCAAATAAAGAAAGGCCCGGATAGAGTGGATGTGGAAAGGATGTTTCCACCAGTGGGAGAGTCGAGGACTGGAGAGCCACCTTTACAATAGACAATAGACAATAGATGCAGGAGGAGGCCATTCAGCCCTTCAAGCCAGCCATTCAATGTGATCATGGCTGATCATTCTCAATCAGTACCCCGTTCCTGCCTTCTCCCCATACCCCCTGACTCCGCTATCCTTAAGAGGTCTATCTAGCTCTCTCTTGAATGCATTCAGAGAATTGGCCTCCACTGCCTTCTGAGGCAGAGAATTCCACAGATTCACAACTCTCTGACTGAAAAAGGTTTTTCTTCATCTCAGTTCTAAATGGCCTACCCCTTATTCTTAAACTGTGGCCCCTTGTTCTGGACTCCTCCAACATTGGGAACATGTTTCCTGCCTCTAACGTGTCCAACCCCTTAATAATCATACGTTTCGATAAGATCCCCTCTCATCCTTCTAAATTCCAGAATGAAAATGAGGAGGAAATTCTTTAACCAGAGGGTGGCGAATCTGTGGAATTCATTGCCACAGGTGGCGGTGGAGGCCAAATCATTGGGTATTTTTAAAGCGGAGTTTGATAGATTCTTGATTTAGTAAGGGCGTCAAAGGTTACGGGAAAAGGCAAGAGAATGGGGTTGAGAGGGAAATATAGGTCGGCCATGAATGAGTGGCGGAGTAGACTCGAGGGGCTGAATGGCCTCATTCTGCTCCTATCACTTATGGTCATTCTCTCCTGCAGGAAAATTGGCAAAATGAGCTGCACCACCAGAACACTTTCATTCCTCGAGTTTTGCCCTTGCCCTCAAGGGCCGAATGGCCTCCTCCTGCACCTATTGTCTTTTGTCTATTGTCTATTTACATGTGGACAAGAGTTTTCTGGGGTTAAACCAGAATCCTGCAGTCACGATTCTTCATATGTCCTGATCAGCAGGAAGTGCCGAGCGTCTGGAGAAAACCCACGCGGTCCAGGGAGAACGTACAGACTCCGTACAGACAGCACCCGTAGTCAGGATTGAACCCGGGTCTCTGGCGCTGTAAGACAGCGACTGCTGCCCAAAGAACTGAACCAGAAATCCATGATGTGAATCCCTCTGTCAGATGGTGTGAGTGGAGCAAGGAGTTTAGTTTAGCTTAGTTTGGATTAGAGATACAGCACGGAAACCGGCCCTTTCGGCCCACCGGGTCCGCGCCGACCAGCGATACCCACACATTAACACTATCCTACACACACTAGGGACGATTTTTATATTTACCAAGCCAATTAGCCTACAAACCTGTACGTCTTTGGAGCGTGGGAGGAAACGGAAGATCACGGAGAAAACCCACGCAGGTCACGGGGAGAACGTACAAACTCCGTACAGACGGCACCCGTAGTCGGGATCGAACCCGGGTCTCCGGCACTGGAGTTGCCTGGGTTGTGCTGGGACCCTGCAGTTACCAGCAAGGCATTGACACTGAGCTGGGCGCTAGGACTCACTCACCAGTAGCACAGCCTGTACTCTGCTGGCTCCCTCCCTCTGCTCCACACGCATTGGAAAGACTTGTCACCGCTCATCTGCTCATCTGACGCCCACTGTCTGTAACACGTCAAGCTCGAAGGTGCATATGGGGACCCTGCAAAGCAGCACCAGTGAGTTAGTGCAGGTTGGGTCTCCACCCGAAACATCACCCATTCCTTTTTCTTAATAGACAATAGACAATAGACAACAGGTACAGGAGTAGGCCATTCGGCCCTTCGAGCCAGCACCGCCATTCAATGTGCCACTCAATGGCGGCATGGTGGCGCAGCGGTAGAGTTGCTGCCTTACAGCGAATGCAGCGCCGGAGACTCAGGTTCGATCCTGACTCCAGGTGCAGTCTGTATGGAGTTTGTACGTTCTCCCCGTGACCTGCGTGGGTTTTCTCCGAGATCTTCGGTTTCCTCCCACACTCCAAAGACGTGCAGGTTTGTAGGTTAATTGACTGGGTAAAATGTAAAAATTGTCCTTAGTGTGTGTAGGATAGTGTTAATGTGTGGCGATCGCTGGGCGGCGCGGACTCGGTGGGCCGAAGGGCCTGTTTCCGCGCTATATCTCTAAATCTAAATCTAAAGATGCTGCCTGACCCGCTGAGTTACTCCAGCATTTTGTGTCCATCTTCGGTGTAAACAAACACCTGCAGTTCCTTCCTACACATGACCTTTAACTTCGTTCTATTCTTGGTAAACATAGAAAATGGGTGCAGGAGGAGGCCATTCGGTCCTTCGAGCCAGCACCACCATTCATTGTGATCATAGCTGATCATCCACAATCCGTAACCCGTGCCTGCCTTCTCCCCATATCCCTTGATCCCGGTAGCCCCTAGAGCTCTATCTAACTCTCTTTTAAATCCATCCAGTGAATCGGTCTCCGCTGCCTTCTGTGGCAGAGAATTCCACAAATTCACAACTCTCTGGGTGAAAAAGTTTTTTCTCACCTCAGTTTTAAATGGCCTACCCTTTATTCTTAGACTGTGGCCCCTGGTTCTGGACTCCCCCAACCTTGGTAGTCCTCAACTAACTGGGAGGAGAGCATCACAGGGTAAATTGTGGTGGAAACTGGGTCTGAGGTAGGACCTACATACACCTTGTGTGCTCAATATCTGATCTTCACTCTTCCCAAATTCCATCGTTGCACTTTAACTGTAAGGATTTGTAGGTGAATTGGCTCCGGTAAAATTGTATATTGTCCCTAGTGTGTGTAGTGTGTGTAGGATAGTATTAGTGTGTGGGGATCGCTGGTCGGCGTGGACTTTGGTGGGCCGAAGAGCCTGTTTCTGCACTGCAACTCTATAAACTAAATTAAAAGATGCTGGCTGAGCTGCTGGAGTTACCCCAGCACTTTGTGTCTTTTCTTGTAAATCAGCATCTGCGGTTCCTTGCTTCTTACTTCATGAATGGTGTGATCTTCAGAAGGTAGGGGACGCGGTCTTTGCGTTGACGAGAGACTCTTCGCTATTCGCATCGACTGCGCCACAGCTGAAAGTGTTACTCATGGTTTTCATCACACAGGTCACGGCGACCACAGACTGCACAGATCAGCGGAAAATACCACCCATTGCACTTGAAAGCAAATAGGTGCATCCGTTTCTCAGAGTGAGTGTTTCCTCACTGCAGATCCTGCACAGCAGCACAGGGGAGGGAGGGGGGGGGGGAGAGGGGGAGGAGGGAGGGGTGGTCTGTAAATCCCCCTCGGCCCCACACCGCTGAGAACTCGAACAAAAGCAGACACAGTGTGGCGGAGTGAATCCACCGGGACATACCCACGTGTGGCCTCAACCTGAGGCATTCACGGCTCATTCACAGCTCATTCACAGCTCACCCGCCCACAGGCAGCAGCAGCGGCAAGCCAGTGTTGACCAGGCCACCGCGGGGCAGATACCCAACATACAACATACACATGTCGCACGGCTCACGTCAACACGTGCACCAAAGGCATGACCACACTGACACTGACGCCGACACTTCACCCATCCCAATCCAGGGGAGGGGAGGGGGGGCTCACAGACATGCGACTGAGTGTGGGAGGAAACCGAAGCACCTGGAGAAAACCCACGCGGTCACCGGGGGGGAACGTACAGTACAAAAAACCCTACAGACAGCGCCTGGAGTCTGAAGAAGGGTCTCGACCCGAAACGTCGCCTATTCCTTTTCTCCTGAGATGCTGACCGACCCACTGAGTTACTCCGGCTTTTTGTGTCTAGCACCTGTTGGCGGGATCGAACCCGGGTCTCTGGTGCTGTAATGCAGCGACTCTACCACTGGGCCACCCTGCAAGGCTCCTGATAGCTCTCCTATGTATAAGCTATGGCGTGGTCCCAATTGCGGACATTGGATTTTCTTCTCATTCTGCACTCTGGCATTTTTCTCTTTGCTCTGCCCTTTGTACCTGTGTAGAGCCTGATTGTACTCATGTGTAGTATGCCCCGATTTAATTGAATAACATCCAAAACAAAAGCTTTTCACTGTATCTTATTGAAACATATAAGATAATTAGGGGATTGGACACATTAGAGGCAGATAACATGTTCCCAATGTTGGGGGAGTCCAGAACAAGGGGCCACAGTTTGAGAATAAGGGGTAGGCCATTTAGAACGGAGATGAGGAAGAACTTTTTCAGTCAGAGGGTGGTGAAGGTGTGGAATTCTCTGCCTCAGAAGGCAGTGGAGGCCAGTTCGTTGGATGCTTTCAAGAGAGAGCTGGATAGAGCTCTTAAGGATAGCGGAGTGAGGGGGTATGGGGAGAAGGCAGGAACGGGGTACTGATTGATAGTGATCAGCCATGATCGCATTGAATGGCGGTGCTGGCTCGAAGGGCTGAATGGCCTACTCCTGCACCTATTGTCTATTGTCTATTGTCTATCTCGGTGCATATGTCAATAATAAATCATGCACTGACACGCTTCTGACTCCAATACACAAATATCAGCAACCCTCCAACTCTTACACTCTACACACTCCAACCCTTCTGGAGTGGCCCTGAATTAAGTAATGAGTTTAGTTTATTGTCACGTGTACCGAGCGAGGTACTGTGTAAAGCTTTTGTTGCGTGCTAACCAGTCAGCGGAAAGACAATACATGATTACAATCGAGCCGTCCAGTCACACGGTAAAGGGAATAACGTGAATGTTGTTTAGTGTAAGATAAAGTCCCGTAAAGTCTGATCAAAGATAGTCCCTGGGTCTCCAATGAGGTAAAGAGTATTTCAGGACTGCTCTCGAGTTGAGATTATCTGGACTGTTGGTCAGGGTGTGGAATGGTAAAAAAGTTTGCACAGTGATTGAGAGAGAAATTACACACTGCATAAGCTGGAAAGGACTGCCTGGGGTCCTAAAACCCGTTTGACTTCATTCTCAGCCACCCCGCTATACAAAGTCACCACACGCAACCTCCTCGGGGAGAAGTTTGAACCTTTCTCTAGTTCAGAGATACAGTGTGGAAACAGGCCCTTCACTTACCGAGTCTGCGCTGGCCTACAATCTCGCACGCACCAGTTCTATCCCACACACGCGGGCCAATTTACAGAAGCCAATTACCCTACAAAAGCCTGCACGTCTTTGGAGTGTGGGAGGAAACCGGAGCACCCGGAGAAAACCCACGCGGTCACGGGGAGAACGTACAAAAGCCGTACAGACAGATGTATTCAAGAGAGAGTTAGATATAGCTCCCCTTGGGCTAACGGAATCAAGGGATATGGGGAGAAAGCAGGAACGGGGTACTGATTTTGGATGATCAGCCATGATCATATTGAATGGGGGTGCTGGCTCGAAGGGCCGAATGGCCTACTCCTGCACCTATTTTCTATGTTTCACCCGTAGTCAGGGCCGAACCTGGGTCTCTGGCGCTGTAAGGCAGCAACTCTACCGCTGCGCCACCGTGCCATCTGTTTGGTGGAAGGATAACTATATGGCAATGGTAGCTGAGCAAGGTACAGGTTCAGCATGTTAGAAACATAGAAACATAGAAAATAGGTGCAGGAGTAGGCCATTCGGCCCTTTGAGCCTGTACCGCCATTCAATATGATCATGGCTGATCATCCAACTCAGTATCCCGTACCTGCCTTCTCTCCATACCCCCTGATCCCTTTAGCCAGATGTTCCAGATGTTAATCAGATGTTCCAATTGTCCATTCACCTCCTACCTGTGTTCACACCGCTGGCGTCCTTATCTTCCTGACAAGGCAGGCTGGTGTTTCCATGAGAATCTGCAAAATAAACACAGATACAAATAACATTTATTTCCTGCGTTCATCTTTTTTTCAGAATCTGCGTGTTATTCACATTTACTGCCTTACGAGAAGATGATTGCGAATGGTACCAATGTGAGGTTTGGCAAAAGAGACACAAAGTGCTGGAGTAACTCAGTGGGTTCGGGGGCATCTGTGGAGAACATGGATGGGTGACAGTGTCTCGACGTCATACAGATGTGGAGGAACAAGAGATGGCCTCAGGGCAGCCAGAGTAGAACAGTTCTGGGGAGTCATAGAGTCATACAGTGTGGAAACAGGCACCTCAGCCCGACTTGCCCACACCGACCGACATTTTGTTTCCACACTGCATCACTCCAAACTAAAAACTAAAGATGTTGCCTGACCCACTGAGTTCCTCCAGCAGTTTGTTTTTTTTGCTCAAGATTCCAGCATCTGCCCTTTTGTGTGTCTCTGTTTGGAGTGTGTTTGTGTGTCTCTGTTTGGAGTGTGTGGGCGCTCTGCATACCCCAAACCAGAACTATGTTCCCAATGTTGGGGGAGTCCAGAGCCTGGGGCCACAGACAGTCCAAGAATAAAGGGGAGGCCATTTAAAACCGAGGTGAGAAAAAAACTTTTGCACCCAGAGAGTTGTGAGTTTTGTGGAATTCTCTGCCACAGAGGGCAGCGGAGGCCAATTCACTGGATGAATTTGAAAGGGAGTTAGATAGAGCTCTAGGGGCTAGCGGAATCAAGGGATGTGGGGAGAAGGCAGGCACGGGTTACTGATTGTGGACGATCAGCCATGATCGCAATGAATGGTGGTGCTAGCTCGAGGGGCCAAATGGCCTCCTCCTGCACCTATTTTCTATGTATCTGTGAAAACCCTCCCCTGTGTGCTGGAACAAGATGGATATTTGAGGGTTAAACAATGAAGGGAAGGTTTCTGGGCTCTCTGCTTCCAACAGCCTCGATCCCAGCAACAAAACCGAGCCCCGGATCCTTGTGAAAGATCCAGCTCCTGCACACAACCAGCACGTAGACCCTGGGGGCAGATTCAGCCCATGTTTACAATGAGATCCCTGATCACAACAACATATTCCGCCTGTGTATCAACCTGTCTCCATTTATTACTGTCAGTTATCCCATTTTAAAAACATCCACCCATCATAATATGCACAATATTAGACTAATATCTTACACAAGTCTTTAACTCCCCTGTGTTCTAATTCCCCTTTCATCTCCGGTAATTTGACACGTTTTAACTTAGAAACGTATCAAAATCCTCAATCTTCGATGTTATATTTTGGCTTCACATTTCCCTTAACCCTTTCACTCTCTTTCGACTTCCTTTGTCTATTTTCTACAATCCTCAGCACTTCTTAGTGACTTCACACCAATCTTTACCACATCCCCCCTCTGAAATCTCTCTCAACCATTCGAATTCCGTCCTTAAGTAATGGCTCCTTTGCTGTCCGGTACCTATTTTACACTTCATCCGCCTCAGATCTAGATAGATAGATAGATAGATAGACACAAAGTGCTGGAGTAACTCAGCGGGTCACGCGGCATCTCTGGAGAATAAGGATGGGTGACGTTTTGGGTCGGGACCCTTCTTCTGAAGAAGAAGTCGTCTGAAGAAGGGTTCTGACCTGAAACATCACCCCATCCTTTTTCTCCAGAGGTGCTGCCTGCCCCGCTGAGATTACTCCAGTATTTTATGTCTATCGTTTTGTGTAAACCAGCGTCTGCTGTTCTTGGCTTCTACATCTCAGATCAAGACAATTCCACTTGGCTTGGCACGGTGTTAATTTAAACTACACTCTTTCTGAACAACTCACCAATTGGGCCAGATCCGTGACCCTACGTTTGTTAGGTTGCTCCTTTTCATTTCCTCTCTACACTAGCACCGGTTTACAATCCACTCCCTCTCCCTGTTGAATAAGGGAGCGAAACTAATTATGTTTATATTATATCGTTACGTTTATATCAAATAATTATATTCACAAAATGCTGGAGTAACTCAGCAGGTCAGGCAGCATCTCAGGAGAGAAGGAATGGGTTGATCAGCCATGATCATATTGAACGGCGGTGCTGGCTCGAAGGGCCGAATGACCTGCTCCTGCACCTATTTTTCTATGTTTCTGTTTCGATGTTTAAATCGACTGGAGTATCTTTACTGCCATCTCCCTGCTCTTGAATGAACCTGAATTATTACCCTGTTATTTCCACTAGCAATTTGCCTTCTCATTCCTCAATTTTATCCTTTACGATCCCGGTACGGCTTTGGGATTACATGTTTAATGACAGTAATAATTCTTTTTTTTAAAATGTATGAGCACTGCAGCATATGAGATGCGCGCTTCGTACATACAGAGACATTCATAGTGCAAAGACATTCAGGCAGGTTCTAGAGTGACACACTGCTACGCAGGACAGTGCGCTCGATACTGAACAAACCAGGAAAGCAGACAAACACTGATGTAGAAGTATGTAGGTCAAGTTACCGAACTACAGTTTAGCAGCAGTTATGCTGGCCGTTAAATTTATACCACAACTGATGAGCAAAGATAGATTCACTTAATTAAACTGGTGAGAAAAAAACCCATCCAGCACTAGCATTGGTGACCATCAAACTTACACACGGTTCTCTTTTAAAAATTGGTTGTTCGATGCCGTTCTGCCATCCTTATCCGGTTTGGCCCTAGACCCACAGCAGTGTGGTTAACTGCCCTCGAGAATGGCCCAGCATGTTCTCAGTTCGAAGCACAAATAGAGATGTACAAGCAACACAGCAAGAACTGCATCTAGCAATAGAGTTTTAATGAAACTGTACAATACACACACGTCAGGCACCCAATTAAATGTGATGTTAACAATCTTCCAATTGTATATTTAACCCAAGTTATGAATGAGTCCCTTCTGATGGTAAAACCGCCTTAATGCATCGTACACGAGTCTGCGGATTGCCAGAACACAGATTTGAGAAGGAACTCGTCTGCAAAATCTTGCGGTTAATTGATAAACTCGTTCTCTTTCAATATAAACCTTGTAAAGTATTTTTTAATCTGATAGTGCTGCCTCTCACCTCTGGTGTATGTGAGGTGGAAGACCACATGTGGCAAGAAAAACACATAATACATGCTTACCTCCGATCAACAGCAGCAGGAGAGATATCAGCGGTAACAAGACCATCATCTTCAAAGCCGTTGCAGGTTGTGGAACAAATGCTGTGCTTACATCTCACACACACACACACACACACACACACACACTCACAAACACACACACTACTATCTTTAGATGTTACTTCCTGGGTACTGCTGACGTGATCATCAGCCCAGCCTTACCCTAATGGTCAGGACCGAGAGCCTGATGCGTTACATGGTGAGATCTTCAGGAACACCATGGAACAGGGCAGAAGGGATGGAGTAGCTTAAGTAGGTGAATCGAGGACCAGAGGACATAGGTTTAAGGTGAAAGGGAAAAGATTTCGTAGGAATCTGAAGGGTGACTTTTTCCACACCAAAGGGTGGTGGAGGCATGGAACAAGCTGCCAGAGGAGGTAATTGAGGCAAGGACTATCCCAACATTTAAGAAACAGTTAAGACAGGTAGATTGACACAAAATGTGTCTATCAGAGTAACGCAGCAGGATAGGCAGCATCTCTGGAGAGAAGGAATGGCTGACGTTTCGGGTCGAGACCATTCTTCAGACTGAGCCTCAGGGGAGAGGGAGACACCGAGATAAGGAAGTGTAAGAGATCAAAAGAGATGCAGATCAAGGAAAATGTAGAATAGACCATTGTTACCTAGATTGTTAGACGTCCTCCTTGCTAACAATGGTCTAATTTGCATTTTCTAGAGATGCTGCCTGACCCGCTGAGTTACTCCAGTACATCGTGTCCTTCTGTTCATAGCGACCTGCTTGCGGAGCTTCTGACTCATCAAATCACTAAATCACTGGGACTGCACAGTGGCGCAGCGGTAGAGTTGCTGCCTTACAGCGCCGGAGACCCAGGTTCGATCCGGACTACAGGTGCTGTCTGCACGGAGTTTGCACGTTCTCCCTGTGATTGCGTGGGTTTCCTCCGGGTGCTCCGGTTTCCTCTCGTATTCCAAGGACGTGCAGGTTTGTGGGTTAATTGGCTTCCGTAAATTGTCCCTCGTGTGTCAGACAGAACTGGAGTGAATGGTTGATTGCTGGTGGTTGTGAACTCGGTGGGCCGAAGGGCCTGTTTCCATTGCTGTATCTCTAAACTAAACTAAACTATGACTAAATTAAACAGAGACATTTATGGAACCCCCAAAAAAATCAATTTAATCCATCATATCCATCCCACCTGATAAAAGAATGATCTTAAGAAGGGTCCCGACCCGAAACGTCACCCATCCTTTTTCTCCAGTGATGCTGCCTGACCCACTGAGTCACTCCAGCACTTCCTGTCTATCTGTGGATTCATCTGGCCTAATGTCATTCCTTGCTCCCAGTCCGTGGCCCTGCACATAATAAGACTTCAAGAGCGCATCCACGAACTCTTTAAACATAATGCAGGGTTTTTGCTCCACCATCCTATCAGGCATGAAGTTCTAGACCCCCACTAACCTGTAGGCTGTCAGCTTCCCTCGAATCCTCACCAATTATTTTTAAATTTCCACCCAACCTCCATCACCAAACTCTGCGAAAGGGCCAAGGTCCTTCCTAATTCATCCCATCCAGGTATTGTTCCATGTTTCCAAATACACAGGACAAGATGTTAGAAATCCAAAGTGCCAAATGTCAACTTGCTCCCGGTGGTGATGGGAGGCTTATGCACTCACCTATGCTCCTCCGATGTTGACAAAGGTTAGGCAGACACGTCATTGGGGTTATCAAGTGGGCACCTACTTTCATCGACGTTTCGCTGATTGGACCCACGACGTCTCCAGTAGGCTCAGCAGTGCATTCTGGCGTCCCAGAACCACCCCCCTCTGCATCTGCCTAGCCGGCTTATTTGGGTGACCAGATGGGGTCTTTCCTCTTCAGCCAGAGCCACTGGCTACTCCGCTCTGCCACCCGTGATGTTTCCTTGATAGCCTGGCGTAGGGCTTGTCCACTGATCCCCAGGTCCTTCATCAGTCTTACGGTAGATGTTGCCACAAATCCTCGACATCCAACTTCTACCGGGCAGATCTTTGCTCTCCAGCCCCGCTGTTCTGCCTCCGCTGCAAGGTCTGTATATCGCAGATTCTTTCTTTCGAAGGCTTCCTGCACAGCATCCTCCCAAGGGACTGCCACTATCATTGCCAAGGACACAATCCCATCTCATGACGATAATTCTCCTGAACTGACCTCATCCTCATCGGTGACGTTTCGGGTCGGGACCCTTCTTGAAATCGTCTCCATCATCAGAGTTGACCACAAAGGCCGCCGAGGGAAGAGATCCCGTCAGGGTGGGAGTGCCATGGTTCTTGTGATGCCCATGTGGAGCGTGGTACGTTGGTACAATGTGGACAGCAGGCAGATAATGAGATGGCACCTTGAAACAGATTTCAGAAGAACGTTTTAAAAGTTCTAAAACTTTTTGAAAGAGGGAATTAGATAAATGTTTGAAGGGGGGGGGGGGGGGAAACAGTTTCTGAGCTACTGAGCTATCCTTTGCACCAAATGCTGGAGTAACTCAGCAGGTCAGGCAGCATCTCAGGAGAGAAAGAATGGGTGACGTTTCGGGTCGAGACCCTTCTTCAGATTGAAAAATGGTCTCGACCCGAAACGTCACCCATTCCTTCTCTCCTAAGATGCTGCCTGACCTGCTGAGTTACTCCAGCATTTTGTGAATAAACACCTTCGATTTGTACCAGCATCTGCAGTTATTTTCTTATATATCCTTTGCACCACCTCGCCCAGGATCATCTTTTGCACCACCTCGCCCAGGATTCACCCTTTCTCCCGTCATGCAGCGACCCTCTGTGGCTCCGGTTTCAACATACAAGGAGCATGGAGAACCAGCTGGGAACAGACATCGCCACCTCCTCAATTCACTGTCGCACCGAACACCACAGCCCCACCCGGCTCGGACACGCCCCGCAAAGAGTGGATCGCCCTGGACCGGCTCCGCACAGGGGTCGGCCGGTTCGACGCCAACATGCATCGTTGGGGGTTGCGTCCATCAGCAGCCTGCGTGTGTGGAGCAGACCAGCAAACAGCGCAGCACGGCATTATTGACGTTGCTGTCCTCCGTCCCCCTGGTGGAGGTAAACCTCACGGCCCTCGACAACAGCACATTGCACTGGCTACAGCGCCTGGAGGGCGTTACACAACTTCTGCTGCCTCAAACGCAAGAAGAAGCTACTGGGGAAAAAGCAAGGTGGGCGAGGTTGATTGGAGAGTTTCTTCAAAGAGTAGGCATGGGGCTTAAAGGGCTGAAGGACCTCTTTCGCTGTTGTGAGACTTGATGAAAACAAAGTTAATTTGGTTGGAACGGAGCGCACTTGTTGCAATGAACCAGAGGAGGGAGCTCTCACCCCACAGACTGGGTGAACATTGGTCTCACCATAAATACCTCTCATCTGAATGTGTTCCGATGAATCCTGGTGCCAATATTGTCGTGGGAAACGGCAATAAGGTCCAAGGCGATGTCCCCCACCTCCGTCACCTTTAGTTTAGTTTAAAGATGCAAGTATAGCAAAGGGGATTACCAGTATAGCAAAGGGGATTACAGAGGCATGAGGCAGGAGCTGGCCAAAATTGACTGGAAGGAGGCCCTAGCAGGGAAGACGGTAGAACGGCAATGGCAGGTATTCCTGGGAATAATGCAGAGGTTGCAGGATCAATTTATTCCAAAGAGGTGGAAAGACTCTAAGGGGAGTAAGAGACACCTGTGGCTGACAAGGGAAGTCAGGGACAGCATAAAAATTAAGGAGAGGAAGTATAACATAGCAAAGAAGAGTGGGAAGACAGAGGATTGGGACTCTTTTAAAGAGCAACAAAAGTTAACTAAAAAGGCAATACGGGGAGAAAAGATGAGGTACGAGGGTAAACTAGCCAATAATATAAAGGAGGATAGCAAAAGTTTTTTTAGGTACGTGAAGAGGAAAAAAATAGTCAAGGCAAATGTGGGTCCCTTGAAGACAGAAGCAGGGGAATTTATTATGGGGAACAAAGAAATGGCAGACGAGTTAAACCGTTACTTTGGATCTGTCTTCACTGAGGAAGATACACACAATCTCCCAAATGTTCTAGGGGCCGGAGAACCTAGGGTGATGGAGGAACTGAAGGAAATCCACATTAGGCAGGAAATGGTTTTGGGTAGACTGATGGGACTGAAGGCTGATAAATCCCCAGGGCCTGATGGTCTGCATCCCAGAGTACTTAAGGAGGTGGCTCTAGAAATAGTGGAAGCATTGGAGATCATTTTTCAATGTTCTATAGATTCAGGATCAGTTCCTGTGGATTGGAGGATAGCAAATATCCCACTTTTTAAGAAAGGAGGGAGAGAGAAAACGGGTAATTATAGACCAGTTAGTCTGACATCAGTGGTGGGGAAGATGCTGGAGTCAATTATAAAAGACGAAATTGCTGAGCATTTGGATAGCAGTAACGGGATCATTCCGAGTCAGCATGGATTTACGAAGGGGAAATCATGCTTGACAAATCTACTGGAATTTTTTGAGGATGTAACTAGGAAAATTGACAAGGGAGAGTCAGTGGATGTGATGTACCTCGACTTTCAGAAAGCCTTCGACAAGGTCCCACATAGGAGATTAGTGGGCAAAATTAGGGCACATGGTATTGGGGGTAGGGTACTGACATGGATAGAAAATTGGTTGACAGACAGAAAGCAAAGAGTGGGGATAAATGGGTCCCTTTCGGAATGGCAGGCAGTGACCAGTGGGGTACCGCAAGGTTCGGTGCTGAGACCCCAGCTATTTACGATATACATTAATGACTTAGACGAAGGGATTAAAAGTACCATTAGCAAATTTGCAGATGATACTAAGTTGGGGAGTAGTGTGAATTGTGAGGAAGATGCAATAAGGCTGCAGGGTGACTTGGACGGGTTGTGTGAGTGGGCGGATACATGGCAGATGCAATTTAATGTAGATAAGTGTGAGGTTATTCACTTTGGAAGTAAGAATAGAAAGGCAGATTATTATCTGAATGGTGTCAAGTTAGGAGGAGGGGGAGTTCAACGAGATCTGGGTGTCCTAGTGCATCAGTCAATGAAAGGAAGCATGCAGGTACAGCAGGCAGTGAAGAAAGCCAATGGAATGTTGGCCTTCGTAACAAGAGGAGTTGAGTATAGGAGCAAAGAGGTCCTTCTACAGTTGTACCGGGCCCTGGTGAGACCGCACCTGGAGTACTGTGTGCAGTTTTGGTCTCCAAATTTGAGGAAGGATATTCTTGCTATGGAGGGCGTGCAGCGTAGGTTCACTAGGTTAATTCCCGGAATGGCGGGACTGTCGTATGTTGAAAGGCTGGAGCGATTGGGCTTGTATAGACTGGAATTTAGAAGGATGAGGGGGGATCTTATTGAAACATATAAGATAATTAGGGGATTGGACACATTAGAGGCAGATAACATGTTCCCAATGTTGGGGGAGTCCAGAACAAGGGGCCACAGTTTAAGAATAAGGGGCAGGCCATTTAGAACGGAGATGAGGAAGAACTTTTTCAGTCAGAGGGTGGTGAAGGTGTGGAATTCTCTGCCTCAGAAGGCAGTGGAGGCCAGTTCGTTGGATGCTTTCAAGAGAGAGCTGGATAGAGCTCTTAAGGATAGCGGAGTGAGGGGGTATGGGGAGAAGGCAGGAACGGGGTACTGATTGAGAGTGATCAGCCATGATCGCATTGAATGGCGGTGCTGGCTCGAAGGGCTGAATGGTCTACTCCTGCACCTATTGTCTATTGTCTATTGTCTATTGTCTATTGGCCCACCGAGTCCGTGCTGACCAGAAATCCCCCAAACACTAGTTCTGTCCTGCGCACTCAGGACCATATACAGAAGCCGATGAACCAAAAAAAACCTGCATGTCTTTGGACTGTGGGTGGAAACCGGAGCACCAGGAGGAAACCCACGCAAACACAGAGAGAACGTGCGAACTTCGTGCAGACAGCACCCGTAGTCAGGATCAAACCCAGGTCTCTGGCGCTGTGAGGCAGCAACTCTACCGCTGTGCCACCGTGCCGCACATTGTTCCACCTTTCCCATAATCTGTCTTCACCTATGACTCTAAGCTCCCCAGTTAACAACACTTTTTGCCTTTTTCTCCCTCACATCCATCCTATTTTTGGTCTTCACTTGATCATTTTAGGCCTTTACTAGACCAAGTGGACCCGTTGGGCCCAAATCTCTCCTGCATTGGTGCAGCACCCTCTCCGACCCCCTTCTCCCTCCCCTCCCCCTCCCCACTTCCCCCTCCCCCTCTCCATCCCCCTCCTTATCCACCCTTCTCCCCTCTCCCTCCCTCCCTCTCCCTCCCTCCCTCTCCCTCCCTCCTCCCTCCCTAGGAGATAGAGTTAAACTTTAAAACGTGAATAACTTAAAAAATATAACACCAATTTCAATAAAACTACTGCATTACCATTAAAGGGACGACGGTGAGTAAGGTGGGCCTAAAATTGTCCATCCATCGTGTACCGCTTTGGCTGTAGTTCAGTCACAAATAAACAAACAAACGAGAGTTTTAGTATATAGATGTGATTTGGATGAAATCCAGGTTCTAATCCCATATAGCTCCATTCACTCCACCCACCCCCCCACTGCTGCACGCCCCACCCCACCCACACAACCCACCCACCCACCTCACCAGGATTGGAAGCCCCTTCACCTTATATGGCCTCAGAAGGCAGTGGAGGCCAATTCTCTGAATGCATTCAAGAGAGAGCTGGATAGAGCTCTTAAGGATAGCGGAGTCAGGGGGTATGGGGAGAAGGCAGGAACGGGGTACTGATTGAGAATGATCAGCCATGATCACATTGAATGGCGGTGCTGGCTCGAAGGGCCGAATGGCCTCCTCCTGCACCTATTGTCTATTGTCTATTGTCTATAAACCCCTCCATTTCTAACCTTAGGTCTTTTGGGTCTGAGATTCTCTGCTGCATGATGGTTAGATTCAGGTGCAGATTAAGTTCAGGGATAGACAGAAAGTGCTGGGGTAACTCAGCGGGATCAGGTACTGGAGAGAAGGTACAGGTGATGTTTCAGGTCGAGACCCTTCTTCAGACTGGACTGGTTCAGTTCAGGAATATTTCATATTAGTTGGGGAAGTCTCGGTACCTCCCTCTGTTCTCTCTCTCTCTCTCTCTCTCTCTCTCTCTCTCTCTCTCTCTCTCTCTCTCCTCTCACCCTCATCCTCCTCTTTCCCTCCCACCCTCTCCCTGATCATCATTCGGGTGGCACAGCGGCCGGCACAACTGCCTCACAGCGCTAGAGACCTGAGTTTGACCCTGACTTCAGGTGCTCTCTGTGTGGAGTTTGTATCAAAGATACTAGAGGAACAAGATAGACCACTCGACCCTAAAAACCGTAGTCTGTCATGACGCCATTTTAGTAGACTGTAAGGAGTTTGTACGTTCTCCCCGTGACCTGCGTGGGTTTTCTCCGAGATCTTCAGTTTCCTCCCACACTCCAAAGACGTACAGGTATGTAGGTTAATTGGCTGGGTAAATGTAAAAATTGTCCCTAGTGGGTGTAGGATAGTGTTAATGTACGGGGATCGCTGGGCGGCACGGACTTGGTGGGCCGAAAAGGCCTGTTTCCGGCTGTATATATATGATATGATATGATATGAAACTTGCAGAAACATTAAAAAAGAAAAATAACAAAAATCTGTGAATTGATAGATGAGATGTATTCTGCATTTTAATGGTATCATCACACATACTGTTCCCTCAAAACACTGATTACACTGTGAGAGGCATAACGAACGGCGGGTTTTGCTTACTAAAATGGCTCCTTTGCCTACTACACTTCAGCATGGGCGATTTCAACGGAGTGGTCCATCTTGTTCCTCTAGTATCTTTGGTTTGTATGTTCTCCCTGTGGTTGCGTGGGTTTTCTCCGGGTGCTCCGGTTTCCTCCCACATTCCAAAGTCGAGCAGCTTTGTGGGTTAATTGGCCTTCTGTTAATTGCTCCCAACTGTGCAGAGAGTGGATGAGGAAGTGGGATAACACAGAACTAGTGTGAAACGGTGATCGGTAGTCGGCGTGGACTCGGTGGCCTGAAGGGCCTGTTTCCATGTCAAGTCAAGTCAAGTCAAGTCTATTTGTCACGTACACATACACGATGTGCAGTGAAATGAAAGTGGCAATGCCTGCGGATTGTGCACAAAAAAGAATTACAGTTACAGCATATAAATAAAGTTAATAAGTTACTATAGTGTAGACAAAAATTTAGTCTCTGGAGTTATAAAAGTTGACAGTCCTGATGGCCTGTGGGAAGAAACTCCGTCTCATCCTCTCCGTTTTCACAGCGTGACAGCGGAGGCGTTTGCCTGACCGTAGCAGCTGGAACAGTCCGTTACTGGGGTGGCAGGGGTCCCTCATGATCTTGCTTGCTCTCGATCTGCACCTCCTGATGTATAGGTCCTGCAGGGGGGCGAGTGTAGTTCCCATGGTGCGTTCTGCCGCACGCACTACTCTCTGCAGGGCCTTCCTGTCCTGGGCAGAGCTGTTCCCAAAACAGACTGTGATGTTGCCGGACAGGATGCTCTCTACAGCCCCAGAGTAGACCTAGTGTGAAACGGTGATCAATAGTCAATTCAATTCAATTCAATTCAATCTCCTTCTCTCCCCCCTCCCCCTCTCTCCCCTGACACTTCATTTCCCCTCCTCAGTCCCTACTGCTATCCCACTCTCTCTTCTGACCCACTTCCCTCCCCATCTCTCTCTCACCTCCCCCTTCCCTCTTCCTCTCACTTCCCCTCTCTAGTTCTGCCTCTGTCTTTCCTGACATTCTTGCTCCAGAGTTTCTGGTCAGAGTCGACCCCGGGAGTGGCCGCTGTGTGGGGGGGGGGGGGGGGTCAGTGAGGGTGGGACAGACCGCTCTTTCCCCCAGTGTCGCCCCGTGGCTGCGGGCAGGAGCAGCAAGCTGGGTGCCGGGGGTTTGTGAGGGCAGTGGGTACAGAGAAACGACTGTTCTGCTGGATTTAGGAAAGCCTGGCATCGCACAGTGATCTCCTGCATCTCAATCAGTTCATGTGCTGGCACCGGCAAGCAGCTGGCACCTGCCCAGCACTGAGACAAAGCAGGCATTCCAACGCAAGCAGTGGCCGGTAAAGAAAGGCACAGAGTGTGGGGACACACGTGTTGCAGTGAGACGTTAGAGTGATGCACTGAGAGAGTGTGACACTGAGGAGTTAGAGTGGTGCAGTGAGAGAGTGTTACACTGAGGAGTTAGAGTGGTGCAGTGAGAGAGTGTTACAGTGACGTGTTAGAGTGTTACAGTGAGAAGTTGGAGTGTTGCAGTGAGGAGATAGAGTGTTACAGTGAGGAGTTAGAGTGTTACAGTGAGGAGTTAGAGTGTTGCAGTGAGAGAGTGTTACAGTGACGTGTTAGAGTGTTACAGTGAGAAGTTGGAGTGTTGCAGTGAGGAGTTAGAGTGTTACAGTGAGAGAGTGTTACAGTGAGGAGTTAGAGTGTTACAGTGAGAGAGTGTTGCAGTGAGGAGTTAGAGTGTTACAGTGAGAGAGTGTTACAGTGAGAGAGTGTTACAGTGAGGAGTTAGAGTGTTTCAGTGAGGAGTTAGAGTGTTACAGTGAGGAGTTAGAGTGTTGCAGTGAGGAGTTAGAGTGTTACAGTGAGGAGTTAGAGTGCTACAGTGAGGAGTTAGAGTGCTACAGTGAGGAGTTAGAGTGTTACAGTGAGGAGTTAGAGTGTTGCAGTGAGGAGTTAGAGTGTTACAGTGAGGGGTTAGTGTGGAGTTGAGGTGTATTAGAGAGAGGAGAGTGTTTCATTGAGGTGTTAGAGAGAGTAGAGTGTTACAGTGAGGGGTGTTAGAGAGAGTGGAGTGTTCGGGTGGTGTATTAGTGAGTGGAGTGTTACATTGAGGAGATAGAGAGCGGAGTGTTACAGTGAGGTGTTAGAGTGGAGTGTATTAGAGAGTACAGTGTTACATTGAGGAGATAGAGAGCCGAGTGTTACAGTGAGGTGTTAGAGTGGAGTGTTAGAGTAAAGTGTATTAGAGAGTACAGTGTTACATTGCGCTGTTAGAGAGAGAGGAGTATTACACTGCGCTGTTACAGAGAGAGGAGTGTTACAGTGAGGGGTGTTAGAGAGTTACAGTGAGAAGAGACACTGGAATGTTAGGTGGAAGTGCTCATCACCCTGTCACAGCATGTTACGATGGGGTTGTGTGGGATAATGTATTTCTGTGAGGTTGTGGAGTTTACCTGCATATTTTTACAGGATATATGAGTGTGTTACAGTGAGAAACAAGCCCAGAGTGGCTGATTTTCTGCATGATGGTCACATCCTACATGTTCCAATGCTACCAAGCCCTCACCATCAGTAGTACCGTACCCAGTGACCTCCATCACCAGGATGGTCCAATGCAGCAGATGAATGGAGTCCTATCCATGTACTCACCGTGTGGCTTGTTGTGGTCACATGTTCACAAGTTATAGGAGTAGAATTAGGCCATTCGGCCCATCGAGTCTACTCCGCCATTCAATCATGGCTGATCTGTGCCTCCTAATCCCATTTTCCTGCCTTCTCCCCACGATCCTTGACGCCCGTTCTAATCAAGAATTTGTCTATCTCTGCCTTAAAAATATCCACTGACTTTTTAGATTTAGATTTTTTAGATTTAGAGATACAGCGCGGAAACAGGCCCTTCGGCCCACCGAGTCCGCGCCGCCCAGCGATCCCTGCACATTAACACTATCCTACACACACTAGGGACAATTTTTACATTTACCCAGTCAATTAACCTACATACCTGTACGTCTTTGGAGTGTGGGAGGAAACCGAAGATCTCGGAGAAAACCCACGCAGGTCATGGGGAGAACGTACAAACTCCGTACAGTACTACACCCGTAGTCAGGATCGAACCTGAGTCTCCGGCGCTGCATTAGCTGTAAGGCAGCAACTCTACCGCTGCGCCACCGTGCCGACTTGGCCTCCACAGCCCTCTGTGGCCACGGGTTCCACGGATTAACTACCCTCTGACTAAAGAGGTTCCTCCTCACCTCCTTTCTAAAAGAGCGCCCTTTAATTCTGAGACCAAAACGTGCGGGTTTGTCCATTAATTGACCGGCGTAAATGGCCCCGAGTGTGTAAGGAGTGGACATGAAAGTGGGATACCGTAGAAATAATGTGAACAGGCGATGATCAATGGTCGGTGTGGACATGGTTGTCCATTGCTGGCTGTGGAAGAGGTGATAACGAAGGGATACGAACAGTGAAACTATCAGGACAACAGTGAAACTAGTGGGACAACAGTGAAACTAGCAGGATAACTAGGGTGACTCTCAGTCTGAAGAAGGGTCTCTCCCGAAACGTCACCTATTCCATCTTTCCAGAGATGTTGCCTGACCTGCTGAGTTACTCCAGCATTTTGTGAAATAAATACCTTCGATTTGTACCAGCATCTGCAGTTATTTTCTTATATTATATAACTAGGGTGCTATAACTAGGATAACTAGGTATCACCTCTTCCACAGCCAACAATGGACCATTGTGGGCACCACCTTTCCTTGGTCATCTGTGCGGGCTCTGGTTTGTTCTGCACCTTCTCACAACTCTAGTTTCTCTGTCCCCTGACTCTCAGTCTGAAGAAGGGTCTCTGAATAAACGTCACCTATTCCTTCTCTCCAGAGATGTTGCCTGGCCCGCTGAGTTACTCCAGCACTCTGTGTCTATCCATCTATCTTTGGCACAAGGCGAGAGAGGCAGGGGTCGCCCTCCTTGGTAGATTGGAGACTCCACGCTCTGGTGGGGGTGGGTGTGGGGGGCATCAGGCTGGGAAACCTCCTGTGGACTGGGGAAGAAGGCAGTTTGTCAGCAAGACTGTGTGTGACTCAGTCAGACAATCAGTCACCACACTGCGCTGGGGATGGTCGGCTCCACCCACTGTGGTCAGTGGGAACCGCTCGCTGCTTTTGTCCGGGCGATAGGGCGGTCTCTCTCTGTACACACACGCCCGGCGCCTTCTCCGCCCCAGCCCCAGCCCCAGCCCCAGCCCCAGCCCCAGCCCCAGCCCCAGCCCCAGCCCCAGCCCCAGCCCCAGCCCCAGCCCCAGCCCCAGCAGCAGCCCCAGCCCCAGCCCCAGCCCCAGCCCCAGCCCCAGCCCCAGCCCCAGCAGCAGTGGCCCATAAGACAAGCGCCCTCTTCATCACTGACCTGAAGGCATCAGCTGATGCACAGCATCCCGGATCTGGAGCCACAGCAATCTTCCCATTCATTGTTTGCACGGGAGGAGCAGAGGGAGGAGGGAGGAGAGAGAGAGAGAGAGAGAGAGAGAGAGAGAGAAAGAGAGGGGAGAGGGGAGAGGAGAGGGAGAGAGAGAGGAGGGGAGGAGAGGAGAGAGAGGGAGAGAGAGGGGGAGAGAGAGGAGAGAGAGAGGAGTGGAGAGGAGAGGAGAGGGGGAGAGGAGAGGAGAAGACAGAGAGAGAGGGGAGAGAGGAGAGGAGAGAGAGGGGGGGGGGAGAGGGGAGGGAGGAGAGAGGAGAGGAGAGGAGAGGAGAGGAGAGGAGAGGAGAGGAGAGGAGAGGAGAGGAGAGAGACAGACAGTGTCCACCCATCTCCCCGCCCGCACTGACAGCAAAGAGTGCCAAGACATCAAGGGGCGAGGGGGTCTCCTCCTGATTGATGGATGAGCCGAATATTCTGAGACGTCGTGGACTCCAGGTCAGTGAAGCCCAAACCGCTCTCGCCTGCCACCGACACCGGCAACTGGGACAGTGTAATGTAGGAAAGAGCACACAGGAACCATGAACAGTATGAGGCTGCTCGGCCCATTGCTCCCATTCTGTCATTCGATGGGAGTGCTGCTCATCGTTTATCAGTGCGCCACTTTCCTGTGCAAAAGTGATAGGAGCAGAATGAAGCCATTCTGAAGAAGGGTCTCGACCACGAAACGTCACCCCCATTCCTTCTCTCCAGAGATGCTGCCTGTCCCGCTGAGTTACTCCAGCTTTTTGTGTCTATCTTCGGCTTAAACCACCATCTGCAGTTCCTTCTACACCGCCATTCGATCATGGCTGGTCTATCCCTCCCTCCCAACCCCATTCTCCTGCCTTCTCCCCATAACCCCCCCCCCCGGGCACCTATTTTGCTCAATCTGTATCTCTAAACTGAACTAAATCCTGCAGCAGGAAGGATGTTGTTAAGCTGGAAAGAATGCAGAGATTTACCAGGATGTTGCCAGGACTTGAGAGTCTGAACGATAAAGAGAGGTTGAGCAGGCTAGCACTGATAGACAATAGACAATAGGTGCATGAGTAGGCCATTCGGCCCTTCGAGCCAGCACCGCCATTCAATGTGATCATGGCTGATCATTCTCAATCAGTACCCCGTTCCTGCTTTCTCCCCATACCCCCTGACTCCGCTATCCTTAAGAGCTCTATCTAGCTCTCTCTTGAATGTATTCAGAGAATTGGCCTCCACTGCCTTCCGAGGCAGAGAATTCCACAGATTCACAACTCTCTGACTAAAAAAGTTTTTCTTCATCTCTGTTCTAAATGGCCTACCCCTTATTCTTAAACTGTGGCCCCTGGTTCTGGAATCCCCCAACATTGGGAACATGTTTCCTGCCTCTAACGTGTCCAACCCCTTAATAATCTTATACGTTTTGATAAGATCCCCTCTCATCCTTCTAAATTCCAGTGTATACAAGCCTAGTTGCTCCAGTCTTTCAACATATGACAGTCCTGCCATTCCTGGAATTAACCTAGTAAACCTACGCTGATCTTACAGACAACTGTAGAGTTGCTGCTTTACAGCGAATGCAGCGCCGGAGACACAGGTTCGATCCTGACTACGGGTGCTGTCTGTAAGGAGTTTGTACGTTCTCCCCGTGACCTGCGTGGGTTTTCTCCGAGATCTTCGGTTTCCTCCCACACTCCAAAGACGTACAGGTATGTAGGTTAATTGGCTGGGTAAATGTAAAAATTGTCCCTAGTGGGTGTAGGATAGTGTTAATGTACGGGGATCACTGGGCGGCACGGACTTGGAGGGCCGAAAAGGCCTGTTTCCGGCTGTAGATATATATGATATATGAACTGGAGTAACTTAGCAGGTCAGGCAGCATCTCAGGAGAGAAGGAATGGGCGACGTTTCGGGTCGAGACCATGAAGAAGGGTCTGAAGAAGGGTCTCGACCCGAAACGTCGCCCATTCTTTCTCTTCTGAGATGCTGCCTGTCCTGCTGAGTTACTCCAACTTTTTGTGAATAAATACCTTCGATTTGTACCAGCATCTGCAGTTATTTTCTTACACTGGTGATCTTACAGAGGTGCTTAAAATCACGAGGAGAATAGATAGAGCACAGAATGTACAGAGTCTTTTACCCAGAGTAAGGGAAACAAGAAACATGGTGGGAGAGAAAGATTTAATAGGAACCTGAGGGGCAACCTTTTCACACAGAGGGTATATGTAATGAGCTGTCAGAGATTAGTTAAGCCAGGTATTTAAAAGGCATTTGGACAGGTACATAGAGAGGAAAGGTTTAGAAGGGTATGACCAAACCTGGGCAGGTGGGACTAGATGGGGCATCTTGGTCGGCATTGGCAAGTTGGGCCGAAAGGCCTGTTTCTATGCAGTTTGACTCTGACTCCATCTGTAGATTTCCTTAATGTACAAAAATCTAATACTCTTTTGAATATAATTATGGAACCAGTTGCCTGAGGTGGTGGATGATGCAGCAAACCAAAGGCACTTGGACCATGGATAGAAAAGGTTTAGATAGATTTCGAGAGACACTTCTACGTGGATAGAAAAGGTTTAGATAGATATGGGCCAAACACAGGCCAATATGACTAGCTTAGATGGGACATCTTGGTTGGTATGATATTGTTGGGCCGAAGGCCATGTTTCCATGTTGTGTGACTCTGATTCTTAGTATAGCTTAGTTCATTGCCACACATACGGAAACACAGTGAAAAGCTTTTGTTGTGTGCTAATCAGTCAGCGAAAAAGCAATACATGATTGCAATCGAGCCATTTACAGTGTATAGATACATGATAGGGGTAATGGAGTATAAGGTAGTTACATGATAGATTCATGACCCATCTGAAGAAGGGGCTTGACCCGAAACGTCACCCATTCCTTCTCTCCAGAGATGCTGCCTGTCCCGCTGAGTTACTCCAGCATTTTGTGTCTATCATGATAAGGTGTTAGGGCAAAGTAAAGCCAGTAAAGTCCAATCAAAGATAGTCCGAGGGTCACCAATGAGATAGATAGTAATTCAGGACTGTTCTCTCGCTGTGGTAGGATGATTCAGATGCCTGATAACAGCTGGGAAGAAATTGTATAAGAAGATAACTGCAGATGCTGGTACAAGTCGAAGGTATTTATTCACAAAATGCTGGAGTAACTCAGCAGGTCAGGCAGCATCTCGGGAGAGAAGGAATGGGTGACCATTCCTTCTCTCCCGAGATGCTGCCTGACCTGCTGAGTTACTCCAGCATTTTGTGAATAAATACCTGGGAAGAAATTGTACCTGAATCTGGAGGTGTGCATTTTCACACCTAGTCAGTAGTTGAAGCTCCATAGTTCATGGGGAGGAACTTCCATAGATTTACCCTCCTCTGATGAAGACATTTCTTCTCATTTCTGTCCTAAATCGTTGATCCATTCGCCTGAGATAGTGACCCTGGTTCTGGACATGACAGCCAGTGGAGATGTCACACTGACATCTACCTGGTCTTGTCCTGTGAGAATGCTGTTGTTTTCATTACGATCACTCTCATTCTTCTAACCTCACAACAGTACAGGCCATTGAGCCAGAGTCACTGGTGTGGAGGGGAGAGCTCCGAATGCCATGAATGAGGTTGGAGGAGGTGCATCTGATCCCCTATCTCATGTGGAAGGGCTGTTGGAGGACCCTGAAGAGGGACCTGGGAATGGGAAGTTGAAGTGGTTAGCAACTGGGAGATCCAGCAAGCGTTCAGCTAAAATGGTCGCCGAGTCTATGCTTAGTCTCACTGGAAAACTGGGGGGGGTCCTGGAGAACAGAGGGCTAAGTAATGGGTGGATGAGGAGTAGGAAACGGAACTGTGTGACAGGGACAGGGGGATAAGAAAGGGGTGCAGGACTAACTGGGAAAACTGGGTAGATGAGGTGGGAGGGGGGTTACCTGAGATTGGCAAATTCAATGTTCCTGCCATTGGGATGTAGGCTACCCAAGCAGAATTTGGGATCCACAGTGTACAGACACACAATAAAGGGAATAACGTTTAGTGCAAGATAAAGTCGAGTAAAGTCTGATTAAAGATAGTCCGAGGGTCTCCAATGAGGCAGATAGTAGCTCTCTAGCTGTTCACTGAATTATGTAGTTGCCTGATAACAGCTGGGAAGAAACCTTCCCTGAATCTGGAGGTTTGCGTTTCCACACTTCTACATCTCTTGCCTGACGGGAGAGGGGAGAAGAGGGAATGTCCAGGGCGAGATTCATCCTTGATAATGTTGGTGACCTTGCCGAGGCACAATCAAGGACGAGTCTCAGCCCGGAGGTATTAAATGAATACTTCTCAACCATTCTTACTGAGAAGTTTATGGGGAAGCTGAGGAACTGAGGCATATGAGTTGCGATGACTTAGATCACATTAGAATGACCAAAGTGGAGGTGTTGCCGATTTTAAAGCGCATTAAAGTGGATAAATCCCCTGGGATCTGACCAAGGTGAGAGGGAAAAGATTTAAGAGGGATCTCGGAGGCAGCTTTTTCCACTCAGGGGGCTGTCTGTATCCATAATGAGCTGCCAGAGAAAGGCATAGAGGTGATGCAATTACAATTTTAAAAGACATTTGAACAGATATATGAGTAGATGAATTTAGAGGGTTACGGGACAAATGCTGGCAAATGGGACTATCTTGGTCGCATTGCACAAGATGGCTTGCTTCCATGATGTACAGCGCTATGACTCTGTCCAGTCCTGTTATTATTTTCAGAATGCCCTATTACCAATTCTTTCGACTCTGGCATTTTGCCTACAAATGATGTCAGCCAATTCCTGTTTTTCTCCCCTTCTTCCTTACTTAAATCATGACACTGGATTCCAATCTCGTCGGACAGCTCTGGAATTTTGGTAGATGACAATCAATGTCACTTTGTCTGTAGCATCTCTTTCAAAATATTGGGAAACAGGTCTTCACATTTCATAATTTTTTTGTCCCATTAATTTCTGCAAAATACTGTACTTTTTTTTAACTAATGGTAATTTCTTAAACTATTCAATCACTCTAAGCCTGGAATTCTCTGGTATTCCGATGAGATTTTCTTCGGTGAAGACAAACATAAAGTTTTTTTCAATTCTATTTTCATTCCTTTATTCGCCAGTAAAAATAAACTCATGTTAAATCTAAGGTCGACACAAAATGCTGGAATAACTCAGCGGGTCAGGCAGCATCTCAGGAGAGAAGGAATGGGTGACGTTTCGGGTCGAGACCCTTCTTCAGACCCTTCTTCATGTTAAATCTAGCTAACCTTTCTCTTTTTGTACCTTGATAGATGTTGCCCCCCTCCCCCTCCCCCCGCCCCCCCCCCCCCCCCCCCCCCCCGGACTCTCACCTCTTCCACCCTAATTTCTCCCTCTGGCTTCACAATTCTCACCTCTTCTAACCTCATCTCACTCTTATCTTGCACCTTTTGTCTGTTCATCTCCCCGCCTTTGTCCAACCATCTGCCTGTCAAAACCTCCTCACCTGCATAGGTTCTCGACCCAAAACATCACCTATTCCTTTTCTCCTCGGATGCCCGCTGAGTTACTCCAGCATTTTGTGTCTATTTTCCACCTATTACTCACCAAGCCTCATCCTGCCCCTTCTCTCCCCCCCCCCCCCACTCCCACTCCCCTCAATCAATCTGAAGAAGGATCTCGAACAGAAACATCATCTATCCATGTTCTCCTGAGATGCTGCCTGACCTTCTGAGTTTCTCCAGCACTTTGTGTCTGTTGTTTTGTAAACCAGAGCATCCGCAATTCCTTGGGTCTCTAAAAGTTACGACAGTTTTTATGTCTCTTGCTAGCCATCTTTCAAACTCTATTTCCATTTCTTTGCCAAAGTTTTGCACCTCCTTGGCTGAGTTGTGAAATGTTTCCAACCCTCAGGCTTACTGCAGTTCTGCCAATGTTATGAGGCTGTTCCTTTGATCCAATGCTATATTTAACATATCGAGGCAACCATTTTACTTGTTGGATTTTCATATCTTTAAAAGGATGCATATTTGTTATGGACTATGTTTCAATGCTTCACATGCTATCCATAGCATGTTAACTGCCGTGCCTTATACTAGAGTTTCCCATCTGTGGTAGCTAACTCATGATTCATTCCTTTGTAATACGCTCCATTCATGTTTAAGACCTTGGTTTGAGATTGAATTTAATTGCTCTCAATTTTTATTTAAATTGTTGATCACCACTCCCTGAGGGGCCCTTATCCAGCAGCTCATCAATTAACCTCCGCTCAGTACACAATGCTAGATTTAAAAGGGCTTGCTTCCTCGGTTCAACACATTGATCAAGAAAAATGCTTTTCATACACTCCATAAATTCATTCTCCACACTACTATTACTACTTTGATTTATCTATTCCAGATACAATTTAAAATCTCCTTGTGGAAAGTTCCTCTAATTTATTGAGTTATGCTATGCTTACCATTACCATGACTGTTTGGGGAACTGAATACAACTATCCTTTGAAGTTCCTTAAACACTCAAACTGATTGTATTTAAAAGGTCACAAAGTGCTGAAGTTACTCAGCGGGTTAGGCAGCGTCTCTGGAGAACGTGGATAGGTGACGTTTCGGGCGAGGGCCCTTCTGCAGTCTGAAGAGGGGGTCACAACCTGAAACATCACTTATCCTTGTACTTAAAAAAAAAACTTTTTCACCCAGAGAGTTGTGAATTTGTGGAATTCTCTGCCACAGAGGGCAGTGGAAGCCAAATCACTGGATGGATTTAAGAGAGAGTAAGATAGAGCTCTAGGGGCTAGTGGAATCAAGGGATATGGGGAAAAGGCAGGCACGGGTTTATTGATTGGGGACGATCAGCCATGATCTCAATGAATGGCGGTGCTGGCTTGAAGGGCCGAATGGCCTCCTCCTGCACCTATTTTCTATGTTTCTATGTTTAACATTGGCAGTTCTTTGTTTCTGATTATACTTTAATTGCTAAGATAAGATTCTCCCCTCTCCTGCCTTTACCTCAATATATATTTTATCGTGATTATTCCATGTTATCTGTCTCTTTGAAAAGTTTAGTATCCTAGAATATTTACTTCCTAATCTCAATCAATTTACAATCAAGTTACACATCTTCGTTATGCATTGGATCATGTTTATTTTTATTTGTGCCACTAATCCCCCTACCTTGTTAGAGATATTGTGTACATTGAGATACAGAGCCCTCAGTTTTGCCTATATTTAAATTTTTAATTAACTCGGACGCTAATTGTTTATCATTACCCAAAATGGCTAAATTACCTAGAGAGACACAAGATGCTGAGATAACTCTGCAGGTCAGGCAGCATCTCTGGAGAAAAAGGATAGGTGACACTTTGGATAATAACTTTATCCTTTCTCACTAACTTTCCAAATTTCTTCCCATCGGAGCCCTCCCCCCGACTATTTAGTTTAAACCAGACATACAGCTTTAGTTATTCAAATGTTTAAGAATCTGGCCCCAGCCCAATTCAAATGAAGCCCACTCCTACGGCAGTTATCTTTGGCGGCAAGAACAGGAAAGCAGACTATTATCTGAATGGTGGCCGATTAGGAAAAGGGGAGATGCAACGAGACCTGGGTGTTGTGGTACACCAGTCATTGAAAGTAGGCATGCAGGTGCAGCAGGCAGTGAAGGAAGCGAATGGTATGTTAGCATTCATAGCAAAAGGATTTGAGTATAGGAGCAGGGAGGTTCTACTGCAGTTGTACAGGGCATTGGCGAGACCACACCTGGAGTATTGCGTACAGTTTTGGTCTCCTAATCTGAGGAAAGACATTCTTGCCATAGAGGGAGTACAGAGAAGGTTCACCAGATTGATTCCTGGGATGGCAGGACTTTCATATGAAGAAAGACTGGATAGAATCGGCTTGTACTCGCTGGAATTTAGAAGATTGAGGGGGGATCTTATAGAAACTTACAAAAAGTCTTAAGGGGTTGGACAGGCTAGATGCAGGAAGATTGTTCCCGATGTTGGGGAAGTCCAGAACAAAGGGGTCACAGTTTAAGGATAAGGGAGAAGTCTTTTAGGACCAAGATGAGAAAGTTTTTTTTCACATAGAGAGTGGTGAATCTGTGAAATTCTCTGCCACAGAAGGTAGTTGAGGCCAGTTCATTGGCTATATTTAAGAGGGAGTTAGATGTGGCCCTTGTGGCTAAAGGGATCAGGGGGTATGGAGAGAAGGCAGGTACAGGATTCCGCATTCCTGGAGCCAGTGGTCCATTCCACACCAATCTTTCAGTCTTGCGTTCAGTTCCTTGGCCTTCTCTACACCGAGGCAGTTTGTATGTGGCTCTGGTAGTAATTCACAGATTCTGCTTGTCTAGTTTGGACCCCAACTCCTCACCTTCCTTCAGCAGAACCTCGTCCTTTATCCTATGTATGTCATTGGCTTCCATGGGGACCAGAAAACTTGGATATTTTCTCTCCCACTCCGTTCCTCTCCGACCCTGAGGAGGTATAATTAAATGGCACCAGGCAGGCAACACAACCTTTGAAATCCACACTGAGGCAGGCACGGGTTACTGATTGTGGATGATCAGCCATGATCACAACGGATGGCTCGAAGGGCCAAATGGCCTCTTCCTGCACCTATTTTCTATGTTTCGTGGCTGCAGAGAACAGATTATCTTTTTATTTATATTATCCTGTATTATCATTTATGTCTTGCTCCACCAACTTAGCTAGGCTCCTGAATTGGTCATAAATTATAGGAGCAGAATTAGGCCACTCGGCCCATCAAGTCTACCCCGCCATTCAATCATGGCTGATCTATCTCTCCTTCCTAACCCCATTCTCCTGTCTTCTCCCCATAACCCCTGACACCCTGGTCATGAACAACCTGACATTAACTCTGTGTCTGAAGAAGGGTCGCGACCCGAAAAGTCACCCATCCTTTTTCTCCAGGGATGTTGCCTGACCCACTGAATTACTCCAGCACTTTTTGTCTGTCTTTCGTACAAACCAGCATCTGCATTTCTTTGTTTCTGCTCTCTATCAACTCTGTGCTCTCTGCTCCCATCTACCGGAGTTGCAGGGACCTCAATGTTTAATGTTCAAATACAAGACTAAGGCTACCCACAGCTTGTCTCAATCATAGTCACGGCCCCCCTGTCCCTCTTGACAGGCCAGGACTTACTCAAAGTAGAATTTAAACCAGGAGATGGGAGTGTTCTGTTGGAATAAAGTCTCCAGGTAATTTTTCCCCCCTCCCTGTCGCAATTTCGAATCTTAGATTCCAGTTCGTAACTTTGAACCAAAATTCCTCAGTTTGCAATTACAGGTTTAGTCGCTGTACATATTTTTCCATTAAAGAGTATGCAGCTGCAATACACTACCCTGCCCTTCCATGCAGAGTTTCAACAGTGGCTAACACAGGGATCAACATCAGCCAGTAACACAGACATGGGTGCTTGACATTAGTGAAAAGCCAGAATCCTTAACATGAGTATTTGACACAAAGATTAACAACAGGGAATGACATGCCCAGTATCTTCAGTAATAATATAAAGAGTTGCATCATAGAAACATAGAAAAATTGGTGCAGGAGCAGGCCATTCGGCCCTTCAAGCCAGCACCGCCATTCAATATGATCATCTAAAATCAGTACCCTGTTCCTGCTTTTTCCCCATATCCCTTGATTCCGTTAGCCCTAAGAGCTAAATCTAACTCTCTCTTGAAAACATCCAGTGAATTGGCCTCCACTGCCTTCTGTGGCAGTGAACTCCACAGATTCACAACTCTCTGGCTGAAAACGTTTCTCCTCATCTCAGTCCTAAATGGCCTACCCCTTATTCTTAAACTGTGACCTCTGGTCCTGGACTCCCCCCCGACACCGGGAACATTTTTCCTGCATCTAGCCTGTCCAATCCTTTAAGAATTTAATATATTTCTATAAGATCCCCTATCATCCTTCTAAATTCCAGTGAATACAAGCCCAGTCGACCCATTCTTTCATCCAGGTGAACATCGGAACGATGGAGCAGGTGGATGATGGCGTCCTCAACCCCCACCTTTGTTTGGTAAGCGAACTGCAGGGGGGGGCTCCAGGTAGCGTTTAACCAGATGAGTGAGCAGCAGCCTTTCCAGGGACTTCATGATGTATGAGGTCAGTGCCACCGGTCTGTAGTCCCTGGAGGAGCTGGGACACGTCCTCTTTGGTCCAGGAACCAGGCAGGATGAGAGGACCATTCAAGAGTCTGATAAAACCAGGGAAAAAATTCAATTTTTGAATCTGGTGATGTGCTTTCAAACCTTTGTATCGTCTGCCTGACGGGAGAGGGGAGACGAGGGAGTGACTGGGGTGTAAAATGGTCCTTGGTTATGTTGGCTGCTTTTCCAGACAAGCGTGAACTTTATGCCGAAAGGTCACGGGGAGAAGGCAGGAGAATAGGGTTGAGAGGGAAAAATAGATCAGTCATGATCGAATGGCGGAACAGACTCAATGGGCCGAATGGTCCAATTCCGTGCTCCCATGTCTTACGGTATCAGTGAATTACAAAATGACTCGCGTGTAGTGCGTGGCAACAGTAAGGTAGAGAGCAACAATATGTAGCCTGAGGGAATAACGTCATTATCTTTAAGGAACATAGATAACAACATCAGTGAAGCTGAGAGGAACTGCCAGGCCAGGATCCACCCTAGCAAATGGAAGGTTAGACACAAAATGCTGGAGTAACTCAGCGGGTCAGGCAGCATCTCGGGAGAGAAGGAAAGCGTGACGTTTCGGATCGAGACCCGAAGCTTTCCTTCTCTCCCGAGATGCTGCCTGACCCGCTGCGTTACTCCAGCATTCTGTGTCTAACCTTCCATTTAAACCAGCATCTGCAGTTTTTCTCTTACTCCTTTCCACCCATGCAAATATATTTGATGTAATCCTTGCAGGGCAAGTTTATCTTTTTTTTTTAATAGGTCAGGAAACCAAAACTGCACAGAGTACACCAGGTGCAGTCTCACCAAAGCACTGTGTAATTGTAAGAAAGCATCTTTGATCATTTACGCAAATTCTCTTGTACAAAAGGCCAACTGCCAGCTGCACCTGGGCGTTAGTTTTCAGTACCTTGTATATTTTGTGTAGCAGTACGCCCCCTTTTGAATTTCAAAGTATGTCGCCATTTAAAAAAATGCTCTGCTTTTATGCTTTAGATGCTGAAGAGATGTCCTCGCATTTCTCCACAATTACCCTCGTTGATTGCTGCTACTTT
>NC_135980.1:24993785-25158305 GCF_053455715.1 Rhinoraja longicauda | reverse complement strand
GGAGAGGGGGAAAGGGGAGCAAAGAAGGAGGGAGTGAATAGAGGAATGATTATGAGGGAGGTGGAGGGAGTGGGTGTGAAAGAGGGAGAGTGAAGTGTAAGGAGGGAGTGGGAAGGAGGGAGTGTGAGGGGGAGGAGGGAGGGAGGGAGGGAGGGAGTGGGAAAGAGGGAGTGTGAGAGAGAGGGGGAGGGAGGGAGGGAGGGAAGGAGTGTGAGAGAGGGGGTGAGAAGGAGGAATAGTTAGGAAGACTGCAAGGGGAGAGAGGAAGAAAGTGGGTGAGAGAGAGAGAGAGAGGGGGCTAATGTGAGGGTAAGAAAGATAAAAAATGGTGTGTGGAGAAAATGGAGGAGAGAGAGATTGAGTGAGTGAGTGGAAGAGAAGGGAAGAAGAGATTGAGCAGGGAGGGGAGGGGGTAGAGGGAGGAGAGACAAAGAGTTGTGTCAGTCATGGTGATAACAACAATGTATTGGAATTGTGGGCAGTCAGAAGGTGAAAGGCCCAGGTCACTGAATGTAAAAGCACTGACTGTGTGAGAGGAGAGAGAGGATCCCTGTATTCAACGGACAGAATCAACATTTGATTTTAACCCTCAAAGTGCTGATCTAGAAGTTTGGGATCCATCATGTCAGACCCAAGTGAGTGGACAGGGCTGCCCAACTACAAGGGACATCACTGTGTGACCGGCTCCTTGCTCCAACGATCGAAAAGGTAAATATGTCTGTGGATGGGATTGGTCTTGGCGGCTGTTCGGCCTGTTTGACTTGTGATCTCCCTGGCCTGGGAAGAAGAGGCAGGCTCGCATTTCTATCAGACAGACGGAAAGTGCTTCTTACGATGTGCCCGCAGAGCATGTTTAATATTTCAGTAATGATGACTTGGAGTGAAGTGAGCGCATTCTCTATAGATAGGCTGAGGCGATGAGATGGGCACTTGTTTCCGGACTGAGCACTGCATCATCGTGGATGACAGCACAGAGTTGCTCATTGTGCCTTTCGTTATTTCTTTCCTACTGACGGCAAGCATTTCCCATCTACAATCCTTCCACTTATGGTTATCTTCTACTTCCATTTATTTACAACAGTCTTCTCTCTTCCATTTCTATCTCCTCGAAGAGTAAGCAACTCTGGTCTATTTATTTTTATTTTGCTTCGCTCTCTCTCTCTCCCTCCTCCCCCCCCCCCCCCCCCCACCTCCCCTCCCTCCTCTCTCCCCCCTTCTCTCTCCCACCCCTCCTCTCTCCACCCCCTCCTCTCTCCACCCCCTCCTCTCTCCCACCCCCTCCTCTCTCCACCCCCTCCTCTCTCCACCCCCTCCTCTCTCCACCCCCTCCTCTCTCCACCCCCTCCTCTCTCCACCCCCTCCTCTCTCCCCCCCTCCTCTCTCCCCCCTCCTCTCCCCCCTCCTCTCCCCCCCTCTCTCTTCCCCCTCCTCCTCTCTTCTCTCCCCCTCTTCTCTCCCCCTCCTCTCTCTCCCCTCCTCTCTCCCCCCCCCCCTCCTCTCTCCCTCCCTCCCTCTCTCCCTCCCTCCTCTCTCCCTCCCTCCTCTCTCCCACCCCCCCTTCCTCTCTCCCCCCCCTCTCTCTCTCCCTGTGTCTCTGGCTGTCTCTCTCTGTCTCATGTTAGTCTGTCTCTTTCTTCCTCTGAATATTTGTATCCCCCTCTCTATCAATCTATTTTCTTCCCCTGCTTGTCTGGTGATCTGTGTACATTGCAGGAGGCCTCCTTCCTGATTTAGCAAGACGTGATTTATTTTGTGCAGCAGACAGGAATGCTTGTCTCCTGGATGAACAGGTTGCTGGCATGCTTGGTGAAAGGTGCCCCCTTCTTGGTTCTCCACCCCCATCCCTGACAATGAGCATAAGGGTGAACTCTAATTTTGCCTCAGGACCCAGCAAAATGAGGATCAGCAGTTTCAAGTAAACACAAGGAACTGCAAATGCTGGAATCTTGCCTAGAACACAAAGTGCTGGCGTAACTCAGCAGGCCATGCAGCATCTCTGGAGAAAAAGGATGGGTAACGTCTCGTGTCGGGACCCTTCTTCAGACACTGAACCGAAACATCGCCCGTGCTTTTTCTCCAGAGATGCTGCCTGACCCACTGAGTTACTCCTGCACATTGTGCCTATCTTCTGTATAAACCAGCATCTGCAGTTCCTTTCCACCTACCAGCATCTCTACTAAACTTTGCAATTGATACGGGGCTTTGACAAGACACTGTGGCAGTGGGATTGATGCAGGTGTATTGGATTAGTGTGGGATTGATGAAAGGATATCGGGTGAGAATAATGCAATAGGATTTGTTTAGGATCAGTGTAGATCTTTGGCGGTGAGTGGGTTAGTGGGGTTGGAAGCATCTGTGAGCAGTAGGTTCGGCTGGAAGCTCCCCGGCAGAACAGTTATAATTGATTCCTGGGTGGCATGAAGTAGTGGATCAACCGTGATCCTTATTGAATGGAGGATGGTGGTGGGAGGGGCAGAACAGAACCGGGGGTGAATGGTTCAGGCTGAGGGAGGACCTGGTTCTGGGAGGGACATGTGATGTGCAGATGCTGGTTTAAATGCAAAGTTAGACACGGCAAGCTGGAGTGACAGCAGGTCTGACAGCATCTCTGGAGTATAGGAATAGGTGGCGTTTCCACGGGTCGACACCCTTCTTCAGACTGAAGGTCAGCACACATGTCGGCTTCAGACATGTGACGCCCGCCACAGCCAAATAACTCAACAACTGAAGAGTAGCTTCAAATGCAGACAAGCAAAGGACAAAACTCCACCGTGGTCAGATCTCCCAGAAAGAAGACTTAGAAAGCAAAGACAAGACCTTGCGTATATGGCTGAACTTGCTTTTGCTTTGTTTGAGTTTTAGTTTAGTTTAGTTAAGTTTAGTTTAGAGATACAGCGTGGAAACAGGCCCTTTCGGCCCACTGGGTCCGCACCGCCCAGCGATTCCTGCATATTAACACTATCCTATACCCACTCGGGACAATTTTTACATTTAAGCCAATTGACCTACAAATCTGTACATCTTTGGAGTGTGGGGAGGAAACCAAAGATCTCGGAGAAAACCCACACAGATCACGGGGAGAACGTACAAACTCCGTACAGACAGCGCCCGTAGTCAGGATCGAACCCGGGTCTCCGGCGCTGCATTCGCTGTAAGGCAGCAACTCTACCGCTGCACCACCGTGACCGCCCCTGTTTATCACAACAGGGATGACACAGTGGCACAGCTGCTGCCTCACAGGCATCAGAGAGAGAGAGAGGCCCGGGTTCAATCCTGACTTCAGGCGTTATTTGTGCAGAGTTTGCACATTCTCCCTGTGACCGGGTGGGTTTACTCCCGTATCCCAAAGACAGAAGGGTATGTCGGCTTAATTGGCCACTGTCAAAATTGCCCCTAGTGTGGAGTGGACGAGAATTTTTTTTTAAAGCACAGGCAGGGGTTTCTTTAATTCCTTTTCTTTTCGGGTAGTGGCTTTGAATCCAGCTGGGTTAAAGCCCAGAGGATATCATAGATGCTCCATTGGTTTACTGTGCCAGCAGTATCAGCCTGTTGCTAGGCTTGGCTCCTGGCAAGGTCAGGATTGTAAATGAGATTGGAAAAAGTTCTGAAATCTCAAGGCAATTGGACATCCTATCTGTGAGTAACAGATTAGATCGCAAATCAGTGAAATCAGAAAGAGTTCAATAATTTATTCACAAAATGCTGGAGTAACTCAGCAGGTCAGGCAGCATCTCGGGAGAGAAGGAATGGGTGACGTTTCGGGTCGAGACCCTTCTTCAGATCAGTGGGTCATTATTGAATCAGGTGGATCAGTCTGAAGAAGGTCTCGACCCGAAACGTCGCCCATTCCTTCCTTCTCTCCCGAGATGCTGCCTGACCTGCTGAGTTACTCCAGCATTTTGTGAATAAATACCTTTGATTTGTACCAGCATCTGCAGTTATTTTCTTATACTAAAAGTTTAGAACAAGTAGCCAGATGTGCAAACTTAAGTTTAGTTTAGTTTTAGAGATACAGCGTGGAAACGGGGCCTTCAACCCACCGAATCTACGCCAACCAGCGATCACCCATGCACCCGGCTCCATCCGACACACCAGGGACGATTTACAGAAGCCAATTAACTGGACAAACCTGCACATCTTTGAAATGTGGGAGGTCACAGGGAGAACGTACAGACAGCACCTGTAGTTCGGATCAAACCCGTGTGACCGTCGTCGCAACTCTATAACGCTGCGTCACTGTGCCGCCCCAGTGAGAACATTTGCATTTCTAAGCTTATCATAATTTCGCATGTTGCAACCAACAAAATGCTTTGAGGCATTTCTTGCAGGGACGGTGCAAGAAATGCGAAAGCAAATGCGCATCCAGCCAGCTCCGACAACTGATAATATGCCAAGCACTGTTGTTGGCTTTGATTGAAATGTTAGCAATGACATCAAGAAATCAGCAAAGTGTAGGGGGAGCTGCAGATTACTCCAGCATTTTGTGTCTAATCTTTTAGGAGATCAGCCAGATCCTCCTGGTTCGTCTCCCACTTGCACCAGGAACATTATCCTTTACCTCCTATTCACATACAAAGCCCTAAACGGGCTTCCCCCCCTCCCCCCATATCAAAAATCTTCTAACCCACCACTCTATCTCCAGTCCCTCAGGTCGGCCGACTTGGGGCTACTCCACTATCCGCGGTCTAGCTTAAGCTCAGGGTGACCGCGCTTTTGCTAGACTGTGGAACAGCATCCCTCTCCCCATCAGAACTGCCCCCTCCATCGACTCCTTTAAGACCAGGTTCAAAACCTATTTCATACTCCCGAGCGTTGAGACCATCTGAGGGGGCGCTGTGAATTGTTTATGTATGTGCTGTTATGTTTGTGTGCCATTGTATGTTCGTTCTTAGTACCTGAACTGATGTACAGCACTTTGGTCAACGTGGGTTGTTTTTAAATGTGCTATACAAATAAATTGACTTGACTTGACTTGACTTGATGGAGGCGCAAGAAATCTAATTCAGAGGGCGGGAGGATGGAGACTGTGAGGCTGTCAGACTCATTCCTGACTTTAGAGGTTGAGGGAGAGGTTGTGTTAATATTTGAGTTTCGACGGGAGGCCGGGGTGGGAAGACGATGGACTATGGCAGCAGGCCAGCTGATTTTGTAGGTAACTGCAACATGTGCTGTGGATGGGAGGAACCAGAGGACCCATTGTACTTAAATTTCCAGAAAGAATTTGCTCACATGCCAAATTAACTGCGAATGCGTGAAATATAACTTTGAGGTGTACGAGCTAGCACATCACTGTGGACAGAAAGAAGATAGACACAAAATGCTGGAGTAACTCAGCGGGTCAGGCAGTATCTCTGGAGGAAAGGTCAGGGGACAGAGGGTTGGCTGGTTAATAGGAAACCGAGATGGGTCCGAAGAAGGGTCCTGACCCGAACATCGGCAGTACGGTGTACTCCATAGATGCTGCCTGGCCCGCTGAGTTACTCCAGCACTTTGTGTTTTGCTCAAGGTTTCAGCATCTGCGCTTTCTTTTTATTTCTCCCAGAGGTGGGTCATTTCTGGTTGGTGAGATGCATTAAGCAGTGTGCCCCAGGTGAGATGCATTAAACAGTGTGCCCCAGGGATCAATGTTGGCATCTCAAACGGACATATGGTTGCTAAATTGGCCAATGGAAGTAAATTGTGAAGTCTTAACAAGGAGATTACCCAGGATGTGGGTGGGTTAAGTGAATGGGCAATGATATGGCAAATCATGTTGGAAAAGGTCAAATTGGCCACGAAAAAATGATTGAAATAAGAGATTGCAGAACTCTGAAATGCAGAGGAATCAGAACGTCGTCCTATCTCGTGGCTCACTGGTGAGGAGAAAATGGATGGTGTGCAGATCCAGCAAGTAATTATGAGACAAGCAATGTTACTGTGTATTGTGAGGGGAACTGAATAGAAAAGTGTGGAAGTTACGCTTCAGTTATATCAGGTGATATCAGGTTATATCAGGCAAATTAGGCTTATTGGGCTGTTGTGACCACATCTGGAATACTGTATACGATTTTTAAGGATGTTATGTTGGTGCATTCGAAGCATTTCAGAGAATGTTAGTTTATTCATGCATAGCTGTAATGATCAGATTTTCTTATGAAGAAAGGTGGGAGAGGCTAGGCACCCACCTGCTGGAGTCTAGAAGAGTGCAAGAGGTCAACCCGAATGCTCCCAGGGATGAATGGGTTAACGCATGATGAGCATTTGACTGTACTGTGCAAGTGCTCGTTGGAGTTTAGAAGGATGAGGGGGGACCTCATTGAAACTTGTTGAACAGTGAGAGACCTGGATAGAGTGGATGTGAAGAGGATGTTTCCACTGGTGGGATAGTCTAGGACCAGAGGGCAGAGCCTCAGAATAAAACAACGTACCTGTAGAAAGGAGATGAGGAGGAGTTTCTTTAGTTAGAGGTTGGTGAACCTGTGGAATTCATTGCCACAGACAGCTGTAGAGGCCGCCATTGGGTATTTTTAAAGTGGAGATTGACAGATTCTTGATTCGTATGGGTATCAAGGTTTATGGGGAGAAGGCAGGAGAATGGGGTTGAGAGGGAATGATAGATCAGCTAGGATTGATTGGTGGAGTAGAGTCGATGGGCCGAACGGCCTAATTCTCCTCCTATGACTTATAAGATGATTTTAATTGAAACATACTTGAATGTGAGGGGACTTGACAGGATGGACGTGTACAGATATTTTCCCCTTGTATGAGTCTAGAACTAGGGATCACCCCGTTTAAAAGGTATGGGTATTTTTTATTTCTAACAAAGCAACTTGAGAACTTCCTTCTTTAAGAATGTATACCAGTACAGCACAGAAACAGGCCCTTTGGCCCACAATGTCCATGCCAAACATGATGCCAGGTGAAACTAATCAACTCTGTCTGTACATGATCCATATCCCTCCATTCCCTGCACATCCATGTGCATATCTAGAAGTCTCTTCAAAGCTATCATAACTGCCTTCACCACCACCCCTGGCACTCACTACCCTCTGTGCAAAAAGTAAAATGACCCCACACATCCCCTTTAAATTTGGCTTTCTCTCACCTTAAAGCTTTGCCCTCTAATTTTTGATACTTCCACGTTGGGGGAAAAGGTTGACTGTCTACCCTCTACCCTATCCCTCTCACAGTTCCATTCACCTCTGTCAAGTCTCCCCCCCCTCCTGGTTTTGCACCTCCTGCACCAAGTGCTTTTGGTTATTCAGCCCCTGTTCCTGGTTTTACCACCAGTGTTGAGACTCCAATTCTTGCTCCTACCTCTGTAAGTGTTTCGCTCTCTGAATGTTTTGAACTGATCTTGATGTCTGCTTTTTCCCCCTCAGCTGCCGCAGTAACAGGAAGAGCCTGGTTGTTGGCTCGGGGTCTCCCAGTGCCTCTCGGCCTCTCTCTCCACTCTCACTACCGGCAGGTAAAGAAACATTCAGAATCATTCACGTCACTCATTTGTTTCTTGCAGGAATTGGGGCTTAAAATTGAACCCATCAAATAAAGATTGATTGAAAGGCACAACATAGAAACGGCCCACCAAGTCCACGCCGGCTCCGACCATCGATCACCCACTCGCACTAGTTCTATGTTGTCCCACATTCGCATCTACTCCTTACACACTAGGGATAATTTACAGAGGACAATTGGCGCATCCTTGTGGAGCACCAGTGTTGGGGATTATCGTGGAGGATAATTTGTCCCATATCCTCACTGATTGGGGTCTGTTGGTTCAGGAAGTTGAGGATCCAGTTGCAGAGATGAGTTCCATGGGTTTGGTGATGAGCTTGGGTGGGATAATGGTGTTAAAAGCAGAGCAGTGGTCTATGAATAGGAGTCTGACGTAGGTGTCTCTAGTGGGGTTGGGAGCCTTGGCCGGTTACCATAATGCACCTTTAGACCGATGCACTCCCCGACCCGAAATGTCACCAGCGATGCTGCCTGATCGCTGAGTTCCTCCAGCATCTTGTTCCTTTTTTTGGGAAACCAGTATCTGCAGTTCCTTGTGTCTCTGCAGACGTGGTGCCGCCAGTGGTGGTGGGTCTAAGATTGATCCGAGTCACAAGGGCTCCGACTCCTTTAACCACGATGGGCGTTTCTTTCTAGATATGTAGTTCCTTTAGTAACGCAGAAGGAAATAGGTGGGCTTAGAAATGATCTGGACACGTGCCTGATGCTCATACTAGGGTTGGATAGCGCAAGGGCAAAGGGCAAAGATAACAAGGGCAAGGTTGGAAATGATCTGGTCATTTTCACACAGTTATCGGGGATAGGATGAAGTAGTAGAGTCCAGTGGTGTAAAGGAAGAAATTAGCATTGATGTTTGACTTTTGCCGCCCCGAGCCTTGGAGCGAGACAGTGGAGGAAAGCTATACTCTGTGTCTAATCAATGGACAATAGTCAATAGGTGCAGGAGGAGGCCATTCGGCCCTTCGAGCCAGCACCACCATTCAATGTGATCATGGCTGATCATTCTCAATCAGTACCCCGTTCCTGCCTTCTCCCCATACCCCCTGACTCCGCTATCCTTAAGAGCTTTATCTAGCTCTCTCTTGAATGCATTCAGAGAATTGGCCTCCACTGCCTTCTGAGGCAGATAATTCCACAGATTTACAACTCTGACTGAAAAAGATTTTCCTCATCTCCGTTCTAAATGGCCTACCCCTTATTCTTAAACTGTGGCCTGTAAACTGGTTCTGGACTCCCCCAACATTGGGAACATGTTTCCTGCCTCTAACGTGTCCAACCCCTTAATAATCTTATATGTTTCGATAAGATCTCCAATGGTGGGTAAATGCACCTTAATTTTATGACATCTGTGGATTTTCATTGTAGATTTCACTTTATAATTACAATTTCCTTGACAATTGTTTTGTGATTTTTTATTTAGCTGGAAGCCCACTGGACAGCCCGAGGATATTGTCTACCAGTCCTGCTCCCAACTTTCCATTCGCAAGAAGGTAGTGTGGAATTCCAGACGTGAGGGATTCGTCCACATGTTGGGGGCATTTGTTCAAGGGAGGAAGGAGGGATGGTGGCAATAATTCACCCCTTGCCTCGGTCTGATCCACGCTGACCCTGTCTAGTCTACTCCTTCCCTCCCTCCACTGAAAGGTTAGGCAGCGCGCATTCCAATCTCGCCCACTGTCCCTGACTTCAATAGCACCTGATTTGCTTGGCACAAGATAGGAAGAGATGCTTATGCACGCTCAGTGTGAATATAACTCAACAACAACAAAACCTAAGATAAGTCTGAAGAAGGGTCTCGACCCGAAACGTCACCCATTCCTTCTCTGCCGAGATGCTGCCTGACCCGCTGAGTTACTCCAGCATTTTGTGTCTACCTAAGATTTCATAAGTCATAGGGGCAGAAGTAGGCCATTTGGCCCATCGAGTCTACTCCGTAATTTAAGCATGGTTGATCTATCTTTCCCTCTCAACCCAATTCTCCTGCCTTTTCCCCTAACCCTCGACGCCCTTACTAATCAATCTCTGCCTTAAAAATACCCAATGACCTGGTGTCCACAGCAGCATGTGGCATTGAATTCCACAGATTCACCACCCTCTGACTAAAGAAATTCCTCCTCGTCTCCTTTCTAATCTTCATCTCATTTTATCTATCTCATCTAATCTAATCTCATGTTCCTGGAGTTCCCTCAATGCTTGAGGCTTCTTTCCTCATGCCAGTGCTTTGATCAAGGGCATGAAATCCCCACATCTACATTCTCCACATCTTCAGCTGCTGAACGACACGCACACACGCATTTCCCATACTCCTACTCTCAATATACTCCTCTCACCAGACTGAACATCAGTAGAGTTTCCTCGATCCTCTTCTTTCACCCCACCAACCTCGGCCATTTTTGCCCGGCTCCCGCCCGATCCCGCCACTGGCCACATCCTGCCCCTTCCCTTCTCCCCACAGGGTCTGCTTTCTTCATGATTCTCATTCACCTCTCCACTCTCCCCTTCCACCCCCTCTAACAGCCCCCCCCACCCTTGCACATTCCCCTGCCACTTTAGAAGGTGTACCACCTTTTTCCTCAACACTGTCCAAGGATCTAAACATCCCTTCCAAGTGAGGCACAGGTTTACTGAGAGGCCAAACACAAAGTGGGAGGAGAACAACATCAGTCTGAAGAAGGGTCTCGACCCGGAATGTCATCCATTCCTTCTCTCCGGAGATGCTGCCTGTCCCGCTGAGTTACTCCAGCATTTTGTGTCCACCTCCGATTTAAACCAGCATCTGCAGTTCCCTCCTACACAGCAACATCTCGTATTCTGCTTGGGTAACTTGCAAACCAAGGGCGTGAACACTGAATTTTCTAATTTCAGTTCACCACACCCATTTTCTCCTTGGTATTCTCCACTTGTACACACAGTTTTCTTCTCCCCCTGTTCATGTATCTCCTCTCCCACCTGGTTCCTTCTGCCCATCAACCTCTCTCCATCTGGTTCCTTCTTTCATCTACCAGCCTCTATCCCACCCCATCCCCACCGTATATACTGGCAATCCTCCCTCTGCCTTCTCAGTCTTGGTGCAAGGTCTTCATAAGATCATGTGATAGGAGAGGAATGAGGCCATTCAGCCCATCCAGTCTAATCCACCATTCAATCTATCTCTTCCTCCTATCCCCATTCTCCTGCCTTCTCCCTGTAACCTATAACCGGTACCAATCAAGAATCTATCTATCTCTGCCAAATATATCCACTGACTTTGCCTCCACAGCCTTCTGTGGCAAAGAAATCCACACATTCACCACCCTCTGACTAAAGAAATTCCTCCTCATCTACTTCCTGAAAGAACATCCTTTAATTCTGAGGCTACGACCTCTAGTCCTAGACTCTCCCACTAGTGGAAACATCCTCTCCACATCCACTCTATCCAAGCCTTTCACTATTCCGTACGTTTCAATGAGGTCTCCCCCTCATTCTCCTAAACTCCAGCGAATACAGGCCCAGTGCCGTCAAATGTTCACCAAATGTTAACCTAGTCATTCGTGGGATCATTCTTCTAAACCTCCTCTGGACCATCTCCAGAGCCAGCAATAGACAATAGACAATAGGTGCAGGAGTAGGCCATTCGGCCCTTCGAGCCAGCACCCCGATTCAATGTGATCATGGCTGATCATTCACAATCAGTACCCCGTTCCTGTCCTCTCCCCCTTACCCTCTGACTCTGCTATCATTAAGAACTCTATCTAACTCTCTCTTTTTATTTTTATTTTTTTATTTTTTATTATTTGTTTTTTATTTTTTACAGAACTTTTTGGAAAACAACCCCCCCCCCACCCTTCCCCCCACCCCCCTTATACTAACCCCAAATAAGAAAAAGAAAAAAAGATTAAAGACTGCCTGGTTGTTGGTGGTCCTGCATACGCCCCATGGAATTCCAAACAGAATAAACTGTCTAACTCTCTCTTGAAAGCATCCAGAGAATTAGCCTCCACTGCCTTCTGAGGCAGAGAACTCCACAGATTTACAACTCTCCGAGTGAAAAAGTTTTTCCTCATCTCCGTTCTAAATGGCCTACCCATTATTCTTAAATTGTGGCCCCTGAGTTCTGGACTCCCCCAACATTGGGAACATGTTTCCTGCCTCTAGCGTGTCCAATCCCTTAATAATCTTATATGTTTCAATAAGATCCCCCCTCATCCTTCTAAATTTCAGCGTGTACAAGCCCAGTCGCTCCAGTCTTTCAACATACGACAGTCCCGCACATCCTGCAACCAGCACATCCTTCCTCAGATATGGTACCCAGAATTGCTCACAACCTTGACCTAAAACATCGACTTACACCCTTTGCCTCCTCAGACGCTGCTTGGCCAGCTGAGTTCTTCCCATGTTCAGTTTTTTGTTTAGATTGACAGGTTGGGGTTAGTTGCACAAGGTATTGATGTGCATGGTGTTAATGGTGGGGCATGGATGGCTGCCTTTGAGGGAATGACGCCAAAATGGCATAAAAACTGGTGACTGTACTGTCTTAGTGCACCACGGCTGTACACTGTACTGTATCTGAGATGCTTATCTAAGAAGTGTCCAAGTGCTTATGTATAGTGATACTGGGCTGTATACAAACATGAATTTCACTGTAACTTGGGTCCATTTGACACTAAAGTACCATAGTAATGATAAAGTACCATTGTAGCCATTGGAGTTTGTTTTTTCCTGGTGGTAGTGGGATCACGCTGTGCTGATTTTTCCATCACAGGGTGGATGGTCGCCGCTGGTCCTTGGCCTCTCTCCCATCCTCAGGATATGGAACCAACACTCCAAGCTCCACCGTATCGGTGAGTCCTCCCACCAGGATTGATGGAGAGTTTAGTTTAGCGCGGAGACACAGCATGGAAACAGGCCCACTAAGTCCGTGCCGACCACCGATCACCCGTTCACACTAGTTCTGTGTTATCCCACGTTCCCATCCACTCCCTGGACACAAGGGAGCAACTTACAGAGACCAAACCTGCATGTCTTTGGGACGTGGGAGGGAACGTGGTGGGTGCGCCTGGAGGAGTCCCACGGGGTCACAGGGAGTCCGTGCAGGCTCCGTACAGGCAGCACCCGAGGTCAGGATCGAACCCGGGTCTCTGGAGCTGCGAGGCAGCGGCTTTACCAGCCGTGCCACTGTTTCCCAACCCCTCCCAACGTGCGGTGGGGACAGGGAGAGGGTGGGGAGTGAGAGCAGGTGTGGTAGTGCAGCGGTGGAAACGTGTGCAGGTGAATAGAGCTCTTAAGGATAGCAGAGTCAGGGGGTATGGGGAAAAGGCAGGAACGGGGTACTGATTGAGAATGATCAGCCATGATCACATTGAATGGCGGTGCTGGCTCGAAGGGCCGAATGGCCTCCTGCATCTATTGTCTATTGAATGGGAGAGAGTGGGTTAAAGGGAGAGTGCTGTTGGGGGGGGGGGGGGGGGGATTGAGGGCTTTGGGGGAGTGTGGGAAGGGTGTGGGGAAAGTGGGCGAGGGTTGGGAGAAGGTTCTTGGGTGAACCAGAGGCCGAGATGGTCCACGTGGCGGGTGCCTTAGCTCAGACCGAAGTCTCACGAGAAGGGTTTTGTGTTTCCGACAGTCCTCCTCCTCCTCTCAGGAGCGGCTGCATCAGCTGCCATTCCAGCCCACGGCAGAGGAGTTGCGGACGCTCTGCAAGCACTTCCGCAGCACGGACAGCGTCGCTGACGATGACGGGTCGCAGTCACCCACCACACGCCCTCGATCCAGGAGCCTCAGGTAAGAGGGGCAGACGTCAGCGGGGTGGTCCAGAGTAAAGGACGGAGGGACAGGTATCTCCCCTATCGCTAATACAATACAATACAATACAATACAATATATCTTTATTGTCATTGTACCCAGGGGTACAACGAGATTGGGAATGCGCCTCCCATACGATGCAATAAATTAATTAGCTAGTCAGTATTAATTTAAACAACCCAATGAAACTTTATTAGAACAGTTTTAAAACAGAATAAAGTGCAAGTAGATCTGTGCCGGTTCACTGTGCGATGTGACCATCCGGCTCAGCAGGACCGGTTCATAGCAGCTATGGCCCTGGGGATGAAGCTGTTCCTGAGTCTGGAGGTGCGGGCGTAGAAGGCCGATATCAGTGATACCACCGATGCTAATCAGATTTATTAGTGTCTATAATTACCATTACAAACGCCTCCGCTTCCTTAGAAGACTTGGGAAGTTCGGCATGTCCCCAACAACCCGGCACCAACGTCCACAGATGTGCCGTAGAAAGCATTTTATCGGAATGCATCACAGCATGCTTTGGGAACAACCCCACCCACGACCGCGAGAAATTGCAGAGAGTCGTGGACGCAGCCCAGACCATCACGCAAACCAACCTCCCTTCCAGTGATTCCATCTACACTTAATGCTGCCTCGGCAATGCCACTAGCATAATCAAGTACCTGTCCCACCCCTGTCATTCCCTCTCCCATCAGGCAAGAGGTACAGAAGTTTGAAAAGGCATGCCTCTAGATTCGGGGACGTTTATTTTCCTCGCTGTTATCAGGCAACTGAACCATCCTCTCACCAGCTCCCCTCTACCTAATTGGAGACCTCAAATTATCTTTAATCAGAAAGGTAGTCACAAAGTGCTGGAGTAACTCGGCAGGTCAGGCAGCATCTCTGGAGAAAAAAGATGGGTGGCATCTGAAGAATGGTCCTGACCCGGAACAACACCCATCTTTTACTCCAGAGATGCTGCCTAACCCGCTGAGTTATTCCAGCACTTTGTGTCTGTCTTAGGTACAAATCAGCATCTGCATTTCCTTTTTCTCTATATCTTTAATCGGACTTTACTGGACTTTATCTTGTACTAAACGTTATACCCATTACCTTGTATCTGTACACTGTGGCTGTGATCATGTGTAGCCATGTGATCATGTGTAGCCATGTGATCATGTGTAGCCATGTGATCATGTGTAGTCATGTGATCATGTGTAGCCATTTCGCTGACTGGATAGCACGCAACGAAAATGTTTTTCACTTTACCTCGGTAAACGAAACTAAATTACAATAATTTAACTTGTATTAATGTAAATGATCTTGGGTAATGCCAGTAATATTGATAATGCCTTTTATTATCCCTAGTAGCCCTGGACGCTCATCACTTTCTTTCGACAATGAGATCGTGATGATGAACCATGTCTACAAGGAGCGGTTTCCTAAGGTACGTCCTGTGATATCCTTGCCACCCACAGTTCTTGCTTCACATAGGTTTAGTTTAGTTTAGAGATACAGCGCGGAAACAGACCCTTCGGCCCACCGAGCCCGCACCGACCGGCGATTCCTGTACACTTAACACCATCCTACACACACTGGGGACAGTTTACAATTATATCATGCCAATTAACCTACAAACCTGCACATCTTTGGAGCGTGGGAGGAAACCGAAGATCCCGGAAAAAACCATGGGTAGAACGTACAGACAAGCACCAGTAGTCAGGTTTGAACTTTGATCACCGGTGCTGTAAGGCAGCAGTTCTACCACTGCGCCAGTGCCGCATTTATCATATCATATATATACAGCCGGAAACAGGCCTTTTCGGCCCACCAAGTCCGTGCCGCCCAGCGATCCCCGTACATTAACACTATCCTACACCCACTAGGGACAATTTTTACATTTACCCAGCCAATTAACCTACATACCCGTACGTCTTTGGAGTGTGGGAGGAAACCGAAGATCTCGGAGAAAACTCACGCAGGTCACGGGGAGAATGTACAAACTCCTTACAGTGCAGCACCCGTAGTCAGGATCGAACCTGAGTCTCCGGCACTGCATTCGCTGTAAAGCAGCAACTCTACCGCTGCGCTACCGTGCCGCCCATGGATTGCATACTCACTCTGAAGATGACCTGCTTAGCCCATACACTTGTATACAATGGAATTTAGAAGGATGAGAGGAGATCTTATCGAAACGTATAAGATTATTAAGGGGTTGGACACGTTAGAGGCAGGAAACGTGTTCCCAATGTTGGGGGAGTCCAGAACAAGGGGCCACAGTTTATGAATAAGGGGTAGGCCATTTAGAACTGAGATGAGGAAAAACATTTTCAGTCAGAGAGTTGTGAATCTGTGGAATTCTCTGCCTCAGAAGGCAGTGGAGGCCAATTCACTGAATGCATTCAAGAGAGAGCTAGATAGAGCTCTTAAGGATAGCGGAGTCAGGGGGTATGGGGAGAAGGCAGGAACGGGGTACTGATTGAGAATGATCAGCCATGATCACATTGAATGGCGGTGCTGGCTCGAAGGGCCGAATGTCCTCCTCCTGCACCTATTGTCTATAACTGAGCATGGGACATGATCCAAGATGGCGGCCAAGCCAGGCGAGTCTTTGTGTGCAGGTCACAGAGGTGGATCGGCAATCACGCATGACAATCGCTGCACTCTTAATCATCTCTACTCCAGCAGCAGCAGCATTTCTTACTTTAACTGTGCTCTTCTCAATCTATCTGTGCACTTTGGGCGGCACGATTGTAATCGTGTATTGTCTTTTTGCCGACAGGTTAGCATGCAACACAAGCTCTGCACTGTATCTCAGTACAAGTGACAATAGACAAAACAAATCTAAAATTCCACTACAGATCTGCACGAGTCCCATTGAAGGGCCCTAGCTACCCTCTCAATTAATGCATCGGATCGCATGTCACTGGGAAATGATCCTCCCTGTCACCTTCCAAAAATTATTTTTCAAACAATATCACTAAAACTAAATGGCTATTCTCCATCACGGTTTTTCAGAGCTTTGTTCAGAACACTCCCTACAACACTGCATTTTCCTTATTTAAGGAAGAATATAAGATCATAATGTATAGGAGTAGAATTAGGCCATTCGGCCCATCAAGCGACTAGGCTTGTTTACACTGGAATTTAGAAGGATGAGAGGAGATCTTATCGAAACGTATAAGATTATTAAAGGGTTGGACACGTTAGAGGCAGGAAACATGTTCCCAATGTTGGGGGAGTCCAGAACAAGGGGCCACAGTTTAAGAATAAGGGGTAGGCCATTTAGAACTGAGATGAGGAAAAACTTTTTCAGTCAGAGAGTTGTGAATCTGTGGAATTCTCTGCCTCAGAAGGCAGTGGAGGCCAATTCTCTGAATGCATTCAAGAGAGAGCTAGATAGAGCTCTTAAGGATAGCGGAGTCAGGGGGTATGGGGAGAAGGCAGGAACGGGGTACTGATTGAGAATGATCAGCCATGATCATATTGAATGGCGGTTCTGGTTCGAAGGGCCGAATGGCCTCCTCCTGCACCTATTGTCTATTGTCTAAGCCTACTCCGCCATTCAATCATGACTGATCTATCTCTCCCTCCTAACCCCATTCTCCTGCCTTCTCCCCATAACCTCTGACACCTGTACTAATCAAGAATCTATATCTCCACTTTAAATATATCCACTGACTTGGCCTCCACAGCCTTCTCTGTGGCAAAGAATTCCACAGCTTCACCACCCTCTGACTAAAGACATTTCTCCTCATCTCCTTCCTAAAAGAAGGTCCTTTAATTCTGGGGCTACGACCTCTGATCCTAGACTCTCCCACTAGTGGAAATATCCTCTCCACATCCACTCTATCCAAGCCTTTTCACTATTCTGTATGTTTCAATGAGGTCCCCCTTCATTCTTCTAAACTCCAGCGAGTGCAGGCCCAGTGCCGACGAACGCTCATCATATGTTAACCTAATTCCTGGGATTATTCGTGTAAATATAGCTGCCAAGGAGGCAGTACAGAGAAAGTTGACAAGATTGGTTCCGGGGATCAAGGGAGTTTCCGATGATGAATGATTGAATCATTGGGAATTAGATAGAGGAAGTCACTGTAATTAAATATGTAACATTCTGAAGTACATTGACTTCTTCAAATCCCCTTTAAATCTCCTATTCCTTACCTTAAGCCTATAATCTTTTGTTATGGATACCTTTCCTAAGAGGAAAAGTACCTCAGTATTTACCCTACCAATGGCCTTCATGCTTTTATTGGATACACCTCAGTCAGGCCCTCCCTCGGTCAGGGCCCCCCTCGGTCAGGCCCCCCCTCGGTCAGGCCCTTCAGTCAGGCCCTCCCTCGGTCAGGCCCTCCCTCGGTCAGGCCCTTCAGTCAGGCCCTCCCTCGGTCAGGCCCTCCCTCGGTCAGGCCCCCCCTCGGTCAGGCCCCCCCTCGGTCAGGCCCTTCAGTCAGGCCCTCCCTCGGTCAGGCCCTCCCTCGGTCAGGCCCTCCCTCTGCCTTCTCTGTTCCTGGGAAAACAAACAAAACAAATCTCATTCCGTTCCCGCTCCTTGCCGGAACCACGGTGGCGCAGCGGTAGAGTTGCTGCCTTACAGCGAATGCAGCGCCGGAGACTCGGGTTCGATCCTGACTACGGGTGCTGTACTGTTTGGAGTTTGTACGTTCTCCCCGTGACCTGCGTGGGTTTTCTCCGGGATCTCCGCTTTCCTCCCACACTCCAAAGACGTACGGGTTTGTAGGTTAATTGGCTGGGCAAATGTTTTTTTTTAAATCATCCCTAGTGGGTGTAGGATGGTGTTAATGTGCGGGGATCGCTGGGCGGCGTGGACCCGGTGGGCCGAAGGGCCTGTTTCTGCGCTGTATCTCTAAATCTAAATCTGAAACACTCCATCCTAAGCAACATCCTGCATTATTCTCTGTGTACGCTTGCTGCTCTAACTGCATTCTTGCTATAAGATAGTGACCACAATTGCACACAGGGCAGCACAGCAGTGGAGCTGCTGCCTCACAGCGCCAGAGACCCGGGCTTCAATCCTGACTACGGGTGCTATCTGGGTGGAGTTTGCATATTCTCCCTGTGACTGCATGGACTTCCCACCGGGATCTCCGGATTCCTCCCACATCCCAAAGACGTGCGGGTTTGTAGGTTAATTGGCCTCTGTAAAATGTTCCTAGTGTGTAGGATAAAACTAGTGAACAGATGATAGCTGGTTGGCATGGACACAGTGGGCCAAAGTGCCTGTTTCCACGCTGTATCTCTAAGCTAATTGCACATGATAGTTCAGCAGTGGCTTAACTAACATTTAATATAAAATGAAAGAAAAAACATATGCTGAAATCCAAAATAAAAACAGATAGTTTTTGAAAAATATCTAATATAGTTGTGCCATTACCTTCCTACTCATGTACACCCCAACTAATGAAGGCAAGTATCTTGTAGACACAAGGAACTGCAGATGCTGGAATCTTGCATAAAACACAAAATGCTGGAGTAACTCAGTGGGTCCAATGTTTCGGGTTGAGACCTTCTAAAGAAGGGACCCAACCCAAAACATCACCTGTGCATGTCCTCCAGAGATGCTGCCTAACCCGCTGAGTTACTCCAGCACTTTGTGTTCAAGTCAAGTATCTTGTATGCTTTCATAACCTGTGCTTATCAAGGACACTCTGTTCCTCATTACATCCAGGGCCCTAAATATTTCATAATGACAAATGAATGACTTCAAAAATCTCAGGGTTGTATTTCATCTTCCATTGTTATGCCAATCTTTCCAAATTCATCCTGTGGCCAAATACTATCCTCTTCACTCTCAGCTACACCAGCATTTCATGTTTGCAAGCTTACTGATCACACTTCTACAATCACATCCCATCTTGATAATATACATAACAATAAAAATCTGAAGAAGGGTCTCCCCCAAAACGTCACCCATTCCTTTTCTCCACAGATACTCCCTGTCCCGCTGAGTTACTCCAGCATTTATTTTAGATTTAGATTTAGATTTTTTTTTAGATTTAGAGATACAGTGCAGAACAGGCCCTTCGGCCCACCGGCACCGCCCAGCGATCCCCGCACATTAACACTATCCTACACCCACTAGGGACAATCTTTACATTTGCCCAGCCAATTAACCTACAAACCAGTACGTCTTTGGAGTGTGGGAGGAAACCGAAGATCTCGGAGAAAACCCACGCAGGTCACGGGGTGAACGTACAAACTCCGTACAGTACAGCACCCATAGTCAGGATCGAACCCGAGTCTCCGGCGCTGCATTCGCTGTAAGGCAGCAACTCTACCGCTGCGCCACCGTGCCGCAGTGGTGCTATCTTCGTGTCTATCTTCGGTTTAAACCAGCATCTGCAGTTCCTACACAATAAAAGTTCCAGCATGGGTCCCTGCAGTACATCACTGGCCACAGACACTCATTTGTCCCTAGTGTGTAGGATAGCGCTCGTGTACTGGGGGATCGCTGGCCGCTGCGGATTCGATGGGCTGAAGGGCCCGTTTCTGCGTTGTAACACAAAACGATAATCTAGACTTCTGCTCCTGGTTCGTATCCTTGCACTGCCATATTGGCTTCAGTAGTGGTCTCACCTCTTAGTATCATCTTCACTAACCAAACTGCTTTATTCCCTCTGTTGACTGCAGGCGACTGCTCAGATGGAGGAGCGGCTGCAAGAGATCATCAGCAGCTTCTCGTCCAAAGCTGTGCTGCCCTTGGCGGACGGGGTGCTGGGATTCATCCGCCATCAGATCATCGAGCTGGCCCGGGACTGCCTGGACAAGTCGCGCGAAGCCCTCATCACGTCACGCTACTTCCTGGAGTTGCAGGACAACCTGGAGAAGTTGCTGCACGACGTGAGTCCCGACCCGGCCCACCTGTACGTGGTGTGTGATCCACCCAGACAACCACTGTATACAATAACAATGTAGGGTGAACACACCTATAGACCCACCCCACCCAGTACAGCCACACCATCACACACCTATAGACCCACCCCACCCAGTACAGCCACACCATCACACACCTATAGAACCACCCCACTCAGTACAGCCACACCCATACACACCTATAAACACACCCCACTCAGAACAGCCACACTCATACACAACTATAGACCCACCCTACCCAGTACAACTACACCCATACACACCTATAAACCCACCCCACCCCATACAACTACACCCTAAGAAACCTATAAACCCACCTCACCCAGTACAACTACACACTTATAAACACACCCCCTCCTGTACAACCACACCTTCACACACCTATAAACCTACCCCATCCTGTACAACCACACTCACACACTTATAAACCCACCCCATCCTGTATAACTACACCCTCACACACCTATAAACCCACCCCACCCTGCACAATCCCAGCACAACTACACTTATAAACCCACCCCACCCAGTACAACTACACCCTCACACACCTATAAACCCACCCCACCCTGCACAATCCCAGCACAACTACACTTATAAACCCACCCCACCCTGAGCAACCACACCCTCACAAACCTATAAACCCACCCCACCCCATACAACTACATCCTGACAAACCTATAAACCCACCCCACCCCACCCCATACAACTACACCCTGACAAACCTATACACCCACCCCATCTACCACCTGAGAAATCCCACACCTCCCAATCCTTTGCAACCTCCCACAACCCTGACCCGCAGCTCAAACCCCCAGTGCCCATCCATTAAAGTCATAAAGTGTGAAAACAGGCCCTTCGGCCCAAGTTGCCCATGTTGACCAACATGCCCCATATAGACGTGTCACGTTTAGTAATGTTTGCAACTATCCTTAAACCAAGCACTCTTGCCACTCTTGTGGTCACAGGGGTGATATTCCTTCTCTAGTTTGATGATTGTTCCCACCGGACTCGGCCCCTCAATGTCTAGCCGTGGTATTTATGCGCCTGGTCAATTTGTGACTGTTGACTGATGGCTCCCTGAATGTTAATGGTGGGGACTCGGTGATTATAACGCCATTGTATGTCACGGGAAGGTAATCACTCTCTTGTTGGAGATGGTCATTGTTGTGGCACAAATGTCAGTTGCCAGGCCTCGGTCTTCTCTGGATCTTGCCACATGTAAGTTTGGCTGCTCTTTGCAAATGGAATTGACTAATCAGCCCGTAACTCTGATGTAATGATAACGGCCTTAATACGCTTAACAGGCAGCACGTTGGCGCAGCGGTAGAGTTGCTGCCTTACAGCACCAAAGACCCGAGTTCGATCCCAACTACGAGTGCTGTCTGTACGGAGTTTGTACGTTCTCCTTGTGACTTTGTGGGTTTTCTCCGAGATCTTCGGTTTCCGCCCACACTCCAAACACGTACTGGGTGGTAGGTTAATTGGTTTCGGTAAAGATTGTAAATTGTTCCAAGTGTGTGTAGGATAATGTTAGTGTGCGCAGATCGCTGGTCGGTGCGGACTCGATGGGCCACTGTATCTCTAAACTAACCTAAACTAAAGGTAGACACAAAATGCTGGAGTAACTCAGCGGGTCAGACAGCATCTCTGGAGATAAGGAATGGGTGACTTTAGATTTTTTAGATTTAGATTTAGAGATACAGCACGGAAACAGGCCCTTCGGCCCACTGAGTCCGCGCCGCCCAGCGATCCCCGCACATTAACACTATCCTACACACACTAGGGACAATTTTAACATTTACCCAGTCAATTAACCTACATACCTGTACGTCTTTGGAGTGTGGGAGGAAACCGAAGATCTCGGAGAAAACCCACGCAGGTCACGGGGAGAACGTACAAACTCCGTACAGACGGCGCCCATAGTCAGGATCGAACCCGAGTCTCCGGCGCTGCATTCGCTGTAAGGCAGCAACTCTACCGCTGCGCCCACCGTGCTGCCCTTCGTCAGTCTGAAGAAGGGTCTCGACCCGAAACGTCACCCATTCCTTCTCTCCAGAGATGCTGCCTTCCCCCGCTGAGTTACTTTAATATTAAACCAGATCTGCAGTTCTTTCCATAACTTAAACTAAACTCTGACTCCTGATCCTAGCATCCTGTCAGCTGGGATCCAGTGCCACTCAAGACTTTGCAAGCATAAGCTTGCAGACAGTTGTGAGATGGCAGCTTGACTTGCCAGTCTGCAGCCCAGGCTCAGATCACCTCCAGAGTTAGAGGTCTATGCAGAGCGATCACTAACTACACTACAGGTAGATCTGCCACAATGCGTTCCTAAGAAACCTCATTTTCTAGAAAATCGCGTCAGTGAAACATCTGTTGAAAGGGAAAAGGGGTGAGGGGCTAGAGAACGTCAGATTCACAGTACCATTTTTTTTCCCACCACAGGATTTTTAAAATGAAAGGATTTCATAGATTCACGATTTTTTTCTCAGGGCAAACTAAAATTACTAAAAGCTGTATATTACATTGTTTAATAGCCTATCATTGCCTGCATTTCTCATCGAAACAATCACCTCAATTTCAGTGGCCACGTGCAGTGAAACTGACAGAATGTGTTCTTGAGCAACAATGGCGTCTTGATTACTGCAGGGAGGTTACATAGAAGCCATCTTTGTTTCCCTAGATTTTTTTTTTTTGTAAGACAGCTTTTTTTAAAAATTGCTTGTCAATTTGCAAAGTACTTTTTAAGTGATTCTTTAGTTCCTGATCAAAATTAGGTTATAATCATTTTGACTTGAGTCATACAAATAGTGTTCCCTGATTCAGCAATCGTGTTATATCCACTTCACGGTATGGAATAAAGCAGAACTGGCTGTACAGATTGAGTGGAAGGCAGGCGGTGAATTCTCACTCTTCCCTCGCTGTGCTTTATGTTCCCTCTCGCTTCATCCCCCGAGTCGCTCCTGCTGTGCTTTGTGTTCCATCTCGCGTCATCCCCCGAGTCGCTCGTGCTGCGCTTTGTGTTCCCTCTCGCGTCATCCCCCCAGTCGCTCGTGCTGTGCTTTATGTTCCCTCTCGCTTCATCCCCGAGTCGCTCGTGCTGCGCTTTGTGTTCCCTCTCGCGTCATCCCCCGAGTCGCTCGTGCTGCGCTTTGCTCTGACTGCTGCTCTCTGGTTGTCTCTCCAGGCCTTTGATCGCTCAGACAGTGAGGAGGTGCGGTTCATTACTCAGCTGGTGAGGAAGCTGCTGATGATCATTGCCCGACCAGCCCGCCTGCTCGAGTGTCTGGTGAGTGTCTCGCGGGCAATCCTTGGGAAACGACACAACGGCACGGTGGCGCAGCGGTAGAGTTGCTGCCTTACAGCGCTTATAGCGCCAGGGACTCGCGTTCGATCCCGACCTTGGGTGCTGCCTGTTCGGAGTTTCTATGTTCTTCCCGTGACCGCGTGGGTTTTCTCCGACATCTTCCGTTTAACTTCCACACTCCAAAAACGTACAGGTTTGTGGGCTAATTGGCGTGGGTATGAATGTAAATTGTCCCTCGTGTGTGTAAGGTAGTGTTAATGTACGGGGATCGCTGGTCGGCGCGGACTCGGTGGGCCTGTTTCCGCGCTGTATCTCTAATCTAAACTAAACGAAAGAAAGAGACACCCCCTGGAATATGCACTCCCCAGCACAGAAAGAAACAGTGGTTCTGTAGAATTACACTGTGAGGGATGCTCACCCTGAATTAACTGTATCTCTGCACCCTCGTCCTGAATGAACAGTAACGTTGTACAGATGCACCATGAGTGACCGACCCTCACTCGGGATGAACAGTGCCTTTGTATAATTACACAGACTGACCTTCACCCTGAATGAACAGCCACTTTGTCTTAGTTGCACTGTGAGTGACCCTTGCCTTGAATTAACATTATCTCCACACATTTACACCGACGGTCCCACTCAGACTAAACGGACTCTGTACTGGTGCTGCATAAGGGATGTTACCCTGAGTAAACAGCAAGTCAAAACAGAGTTACATAGAGATCAACCACCACTTGAAAATGTAGTGATTTGCAGTTGTCATACCCAATACAGGTTCCCCAAAAATAGTCTCCAAGTTTAGTTTAGTTTATAGCATGCAACCTGGAAACAGGCTCTCCAGCCTCCCAAGTGCACGCTGACCATTGATCACCTGTACTCACTAGTTTCATGTTATAGACAATAGGTGCAGGAGTAGGCTATTCGGCCCTTCAAGCCAGCATCGCCATTATCCCACTTTTGCATAACCCCCTACGCACTTGGGGGTAATTTACAAGCTCGAATGTCTTTGGGGATGTGGAAGGAAACCGGAACCCCTGGTGGAAACCCACGTGGTCACGGGGAGAACGAGCAAACTCCACACAGACAGCACCCGAGGTCTGTATCGAATCCGGATCTCAGGCACCGAGGCGGTAGCCCTACCGGCTGTGCCACTGTGCTGCCCAGTTCAGTTGCAATGAATGATCCTCACTCTGAATAACCAGTGCCTCCGTGCGATCACACAGGGACTAACTCTAGCCCAAAGTCAACTGTACCTTTACACAGTTGCAAGTAGAGTGATCCTCACACTGAACAAAGTGACTTTGTAAACTTGCACAGAGTGCTCTCACCTTGAGTAAAGAATGAATGGACATTTAGAGAAGGAGTAACTATTATCCTTAATATCTGGAGATTCTGAAATTCATTATACAGTAAAAAAAAAATTCTTTAAATTGATTTCCTGGATGTCTTGATCTCTGGCCATGTTGGCATTTATTGCCATTGAGTCTTACGGCGTGAAAACATGCCCTTCAGCCCAACTTGCCCACACCGGCCAACGTATCTCATCTACACTAATCGCACCTGCCTGCGTTTGGCCCATATCCCTCTAAACCTGTCTTATCCATGTACCTGTTTGAATGTTTCTTAAAACATTGCGATAGTAACTGCCTCAACTACCCCCTCCGGCAGTTCGTTCCATACACCCACCACCCTCTATGTGAAAAAGTTACCCGTCGGGCCCCTATTACATCCTTCCCCACCTCACCATAAACCTATGTTCTCTGGTTCTCGATTCCCTAGGTGCGTCTACCTGATCTATTCCTCTCGTGATTTTATACACCTCTACCCCTCACCTTGTACCTGTGCCTCCATAAGATCACCCCTCATCCTCCTGCGCTCCAAGGAATAGAGTCCTCGCCTGCTCAACCTCACCCTACAGCTCTCAACCTCACCCAAGCCTTGGCATCATCCTCGTAAATCTTCTCTAAACTCTTTCCAGATTGTCCATCCCTCATTATCCTTGAACTGAAGATGTAGTGAAGATTCAACCTCGTTGCCTGATCTGGAGCCATGCATGGGTCAGGCAGGGTCGTTCGGGCCTGTTACCCTGAAGAGACCATCAACGTTAGTTAGTTAGTTTAGTTTATTGCCACGTCATAGAGTCCTACAGCACAGAAAGAGGCCCTTCGGCCCATCGTGTCCGTGCCGCCCGTTACCAAACACAGTCTAATTTTACCGGGGTACAACGAAAAGCTTTTGTTGCGTGCAACTTTTGTTTTTGTTGCCGGCAGCTTTTGTTTTGTTGGTCGGCAGAAGGACATGACATGATTACGATCGAGCCATTTATAATTTGTAGATGCACGATGAGGGAATAACTTTGAGTGCAAAGTAAAGCCAGCAAAGTCCGATCAAGGATAGTCCGGGTCACCAATGAGGTGGAGAAAAGACATTGTGGCCTTCCATCACAGCGAGGAGAGGACTGGAGGAGACTCACTGTGATGGATGTTTCTTTGATGGATGTTTCTTTTTTTGTGTGTTTTTGGGGGTTGTGTAATTTGCCTATTTTAATGCTTTATTGTGTAATCTGCCTATTTTAATGCTTTTATTGTTGGACTGTGGGTGACTGAATTTCGTCCAATTTGGATGACAAATAAAGCTATCTTGAATCTTGATAGTAGTTCAGCACTGCTCTCTGGTTGTGGTAGGAATGTTATACCATCCATGACCCTCGCCTTGTCTTGACCACCACTGCTTTGGTCACCAACTAACTAACAATTGTCGTGTGATTTTGGTGACAGGAATTTGACCCTGAGGAGTTTTACCATTTGCTGGAGGCAGCGGAGGGGCACGCAAAAATTGGACAAGGCATCAAGACTGACATTCCTCGGTACATCATCAGCCAGCTGGGGTTGACAAAGGATCCACTCCATGGTAATCTATTTGCCTTGTGTTTCTGACGCTTGTTTATAATAATATCTCTCCACTAACACCATGAGCCCTGTACTTCACTGCCTAGATTCAATCGTGCATGACTCTGTGGATTTGGTGAGTGTGAACCGGACTGAGTTTAATTCTGTGTCCAAAATTGATTGTTTTCTCAGACATGGTTCAGCTGGATGATGGTTCCGCCATCTCCCCAAACACCGATGAGTCTCAGGATGTAAGTATGCAGAAATACTTTTGTTCCATTCATTTTTTTACGAGGAAATGGGTGCTAAAATAACGATACCATAACAGTATATAGAGATACCTGGGCAGATACATGGATAGGAAAAGTTTAGAGGGATATGGACCAAACACGGGCCTTTGGGGCTAGCTTAGCTGGAGCATCTTGGGTCGGCACGGACGAGTGGGGCTGAAGAGCCTGTTTCCGTGCCGCGTGACTCTTAAGTGGCACAGCAAAGTCTGTCTTTGTCAGTTCTTCCCAGAGTCACCCTCGTAACTTCTGTAAGTTTCAATGAGGTCCCCCCCCCCCCCCCTCAAAACTAAACTCCAGCGAGTACAGGCCCAGTGCTGTCAAACACCTGACTATGTTCTGGGTCCACGCCCCATTACAGGAAGGATGAGGAAGTTTCGGGGAGGGTGCGGAGGAGGTTTATGAGAATGCTGCCTGGGTTAGAGGGTTTCAGCGACCAGAAGTTTTATAAAATGGAATTGTTTTTTTCTGGAGTGTCAGAAGTTAAGGGGAGACGATAAAAGCATATAAAATGATGATGGGGCATAGACAGGGTAGACAGTCAGAACCTTTCTCCCAGGGTGCAAATGTCTTTGACATCCTAACACTCGCTGAGAACCCGTTCGTGGTCAGCATGCAGTGTTCCTTCAAAATCAAAGACTAGAGGGCATAGTTTTAAGGTGATGGGGTAAAAATTTGAAGGAGATGTGTGGGGCAAGTTTCTTAGAGTGGTGGGAGCCTCGAATGCCGGGGGTGGTGGTGGTGGTGGTGGTGGCAGATATGGTAGTAGCTTTTAAGAGGCTTTTATAGATGCACAGGGAAGTGCAGGGATTAGTGGGAAATGGATCAAGTACAGGCAGACGAGATCAGTTTCAATTGAGGTCATGTTCGGCACAAACATTGTGGGCCCCAGGGCTCACTCTTGTGCTCTACTGTTCCATATTCCATGTTTAGTATGGGAAGAATGGTAACTTTTGATTCACGGAGTATTATCTTCTCCGCAGCGAGCTGGATCGATTCCACTGCGCAGAAAGCCCACGGAGAGTGATTTTGAGACGATTAAACTGATCAGCAATGGGGCGTACGGGTAGGTCGGATGCACAACCATCCTTCTTCGTTCCTTTATTCGTTCCTTTCTCTTCACCGGCAGCGGGTTGCGGTCAACGTGTTTGTGACTGCGTGTTTCTGTCCCAAGGGCCGTGTACCTGGTCCGACATACGGAAACAAGACAGCGGTTTGCCATGAAGAAGGTGAACAAGCACAACCTGATCCTGAGGAACCAGATCGAGCAGGTGTTTGTCGAGCGGGACATCCTAACCTTTGCCGAGAACCCGTTCGTGGTCAGCATGTACTGTTCCTTCGAAACCAGGCGGCATCTGTGCATGGTGATGGAGTACGTGGAAGGTAAGAGCTCGTGCTTGCTGGCTCTGTCAGGCTGAGCATGTGGACGGGGTATGGTTCTTCATTTGACTGCTTCATTTCTGGGAGTTGTGTTGTGTCAGAATGCGTGGGGGGACCGCCGTGAGGGGGGGGGGGGGGGGGGGGAGGGAGAACAAGGGAGGATCTGGCATGGGATACTTTGTAACTTTGTCAGCGCCCTTTATGTGGCAACTATTGCATACCTTGGGTACGTAAGCGAACAATTTCACTGCGACTTGTCACACGTGACTATAAAGCATACAATTCAATTCAATTCAACTCGGTGGGCCGAAGGACCTGTTTCCGCGCTGTATCTCTAAACTAAACTGAAAGTTGTGACTGCATGTTGTCACCTCTAGAATTGCGATTGCAGGTTCCTGATCTCTGGACTGTAGTCTTGGCATCCACGGGTCCCAGGGTTGGCATTGAATCTGAGGCCTGGGCATCTGGGTGCACTGACGATGTCACCAGTGCAAGAGGGTAAGGGGAGCGCAGTGTGAGGAAGCTGGGCCTGCAGTGTAACTGACTGGAGATGAGGCAGCATGAATGAATGAATGAATGAATGAATGAATGAATGAATGAGTGAATGAGTTTATTGGCCAAGTATGTGCACATACAAGGAATGTGCCTTGGTGCTCTGCTCACAAATGACAACACAAACATACAGTTAACAATTAAGAATAAAGCATAACCACATCAAAACGATAAGGATACACCATTACATGTGGGTGAAAATAAACCAGAGCAAAAAAGAGACTACCGTAGTAGAACTACCACTCGTGGAAAAAAAGCTGTTTTTATGTCTGGCTGTGGCTGCTTTGACAGTCCGGAGTCGCCTTCCAGAGGGAAGTGCTTCGAAGAGCTTGTGGCCAGGGTGAGAGGGGCCAGAGATGATCTTGCCCGCTCGCTTCCTGGCCCTTGCAGTGTACAGTTCGTCAATGGGGGGAAGGTTGCAGCCAACAACCTTCTCAGCTGTGCGAACGATCCGTTGCAGCCTCCGGATGTCGTGCTTGGCGGCTGAGCCAAACCAGACCATGATGGAGAAGGTGAGGACGGACTCAATGATAGCAGTATAGAATTGGACCATCATTGCCCGTGGCAGATTGTGTTTCTTCAGTTGCCGGAGGAAGTACATCCTCTGTTGGGCCTTTTTGACTGTGGAGTTGATGGTGGCCCCCCATTTAAGGTCCCTGGAGATGATAAGGTCCAAGGAACTTAAATGACTCCACAGATGTGACTTATGGTGTTGTTGATGGTGAGTGGGGGGAGGGGAGGGGGATCTCCTCGAAAGTCTACAGTTAGTTCCACTGTCTTGAGAGCATTGAGCTCCAGGTTGTTGCGATGGCACCAGGACGCCAGCTGTGTCACTTCCCCTCTGTAGGCAGATTCCTCCCCATCCTGGATGAGTCCAATCAGGGTGGTGTCATCCACAAACTTGAGGAGCTTGACAGAGGAGTCTGTGGAGGTGCAGTCGTTGGTGTGGAGAGAGTAAAGGAGAGGGGAGTGTACGCAGCCTTGCGGTGCTCCTATGCTGAGGGTCTGCGGGTCCGAGATGTGCTTTCCCAGCCTCACATGCTGCTACCTGTCCATCAGGATGTTGATGATCAACTGACAGAGCATATGCAGGCTAGTGAGGTGTGGGCAATATGTGGGAGTGGGGGCAAGCTGACGCCAAGGAAATGGGGCCTCGCAGGGGATTGTGAGTTGAGTATTGCCTGATCGAGGGAGTGGGAGTAGCTGAGACTAGGATAGTTGGCAATACTAGGGATAAGGAAGGCTACAGCACTTACTTTGGAGAGACAGCATGGAAGAGGCCCTTGACCAACGATTAACTGTGCACTAGTAGTTCTATCTCTGTAAGCGAGTTCTATCCCAGGCACTAGGGACAATTTTACAGAAGCCAATTAACCTACAAACCTGCATGTCCTTGGTCTGTGGGAGGAGACCAGAGCACCCGGAGCAAACCCACGCGGTCACAGGGAGAACATGCAAACTCCGCACGGGCATGCAGCGGCTGTAGTCAGGATCGAACCCCGGAGCTGTAAGGCAGTAACTACCACTGGGCCACTTGATCTGACTATCTGTGCTTCATCCGTTTAGGTGGAGACTGTGCAAACCTCCTGAAGAATATTGGTGCCCTGCCTGTTGATATGAGCCGAATGTACTTTGCAGAAACAGTTCTGGCCTTGGAATATCTCCATAACTACGGCATTGTTCACCGGGACCTCAAACCAGACAAGTAAGTACAGTCACGCTTGAGCCCCGGAACGTCATCAGACTGAGTAGAGTTTACTTGCGTGCTCACCAAGGTTTCAAAGTCAGTTTATTGTCACGTGTACCAATGAAGGTATCACAAAATGCTGGAGTAACTCAGCGGGTCAGGCAGCATCTCAGGAGATCAGGCAGCATCTCAGGAGGCCAGGCAGCATCTCAGGAGGCCAGGCAGCATCTCAGGAGGTCAGGCAGCATCTCAGGAGGCCAGGCAGCATCTCAGGAGGTCAGGCAGCATCTCAGGAGAGAAGGAATGGGTGACGTTTTGGGTGGAGACCCTTCCTCACTTTTGCCGCTGTATCAATTAAGGGTCAAGTGAAAGTCGAATTACCATACAGCCATACTAAAATAAAAAGCAACAAGACACACAACTACATAAAAGTTGTCTCTGCATGTGAATTTAAGGACTCAGGACATTCCCTTCAACTAACTACCTTCCACACTTTATTACTACCCTCCTCACTTTCTATTTTACTTATCCTTTCCAGAAGTATATGTACCAGATTGTTTCATTCTCAACCTTCATCATTTGTAACCTTAGGTTTTTTCCGAGGCTTTTCCTTGTATTCCTGTTTGATCACTGGCGTTAGATGACTGGTCACCCCTCCCCTGCTACTGGAGACTGTTCACTCCACCCTGGCTGCTGGACAACTGGGTAGACAGTCAGAACTTCACCACTGATCATTGTTCTGACTGAATGTTTCAATTCAATTCAATAATACTTTGTTGTCAGGCATACCTAGGTACAGTGAAATTCTTTGCTTTTGCATACAACCCAGTAAAATCATTACAGCAGGCTTCACCTCAGTAGTATACTCGATGTTACTGTTAAAGTTTCAAAAATTCTTAGTACAGTCTTATCTTCTCGCAGCAACAAACCAGCCTGTGGCTGCAGGAGCCCTCCCCCCCCGCCAGGTCCCTCTTTGATCTCGGCAGTCTCCACTAGGTCCCTCTTTGTTCACAAAATTATAGGAGTAGAATTAGGCCATTCGGCCCATCGAGTCTACGCCACCATTCAATCATGGCTGATCTCTGCCACCTAATCCCATTTTCCTGCCTTCACCCCATGACCCTTGACACCTGTTCTAATCGAGAACTTGTCTATCCCTGCCTTAAAAATATCCTCTGACTTGGCTTCCATTGCCCTCTGCGACAATGAGTTCAACAGATTAACTACCCTCTGACTAAAGAAGTTCCTCCTCATCTCCTCCCTAAAAGAGCGCCCCATTATCCCGAGGCTATGACCTTTGTTCTCCGTAGCCCCCCTGCCGGGTCCCTCTTTGATTTTGGCGGCTCCCTGCGGCCCTCCCTTGGGTTGCTCTTGGCCCTCCGGGTTGTTAGGTTCCGAGGTGCACCCCGGGAGCCTTCTGTCCCGCATGGCACATCCCAGTTGCCTTGTACAGGTGCTCCCTGACTAACGATGCTTCGCCGTACGATATTCCGACTTTACAATGGTGCAAACGCTAGGCGTCGGCATCGACCCGCAGCTCGCTCCCGGCCACGTGATCAGGTGTATCTAAATGCATTTCCACGCACGATATTTTCATTTTTCCGATGGGTTTATCGGAGCGTAACCCCATTGTAAGTTGAGGAGCACTATTACACCACTAATGACCACACTATTGATGTGCTTCCAGCCTGCTGATCACCGCCATGGGTCATATCAAGCTGACCGACTTCGGACTCTCGCGGATTGGACTCATGAACCTGACAACAAACCTCTACGAGGATCACCTTGAGAGAGATACCCGTGAGTTCATCGATAAACAGGTACGGGGTTGGGAATGAGATCAGAGCAGCGGCCGCTCTCAGTGGTGCAAGTTTATGTCTATTATTTGAATTATTATGGAATAAAGCGTCATCTTTTAGTTTAGTTTATTATTGCCACGTGTAAAGCTTTTGTTGCGTGCTGTGCAGGCAAAGGAAAGACTATACATGGTTCATCATCGGCAGTCACTCGAAGCGAGTACGACTGTATGAGTAGAGACCATAGGGTCATTTACTTGTGGGTCTGTCGAGGTCGATGCGCGATCCACACACCTTGGTGCAACGTGGGCAGGGGAGACTGGCGGTGGTTGGCAGTGGTTGAGCCCCCTCCTCTCTCTCTCTCTCCTTGCGGTGCTGCCGCTTTGTCTCTGCGATACGGCGTCGTTCCGTCTCGTGACGTGCGGCTCCTTCCCGCACGGATTTCCCCCAGGAGCGCCTGTCCAGTGCAACGTGCTCCCAGTTGCTCGACGTGATGTGGAATTCCTTCAGACCGTTCTTGATGTTGTCCTTGAAGCGTTGCTTTGGCCCACCGGGGGCTCACTGCACTTCCTTCAGTTGAGAGGACAGGATCTGTTTAGGGAGACGCGTGTTGGACATGCGGATGACATGGCCTAGTCCATCGGAGCTGGTGCTGCATTATTGTGGTGCTGATGCTGCTAATGTTGGCTTCCTCCAGAACGCTGATGTTCGTGTGTTTGTCCTCGCAGCTGATTACATGATTACAATCAACACGTTCACAGTGCGCAGATAAAGGATAAAGGGTAGAACATTTAGTGTAAGATATAACATTGAAGTCCGTTAAAGATAGTTGAAAGACCTCCAAAGAGGGCGATGGGAGGTCAGGACCGCTCTCTGGTTGAAGATATGACGGTTCAGTTGGCTGATAACATATTTGACACAGACATTATGGGCCGAAGGGCCTGGTCTTGACGATATTAGAGGCATAGTCGTGGCACAGTGGCGTAAGGTTGCCACCAGAGACCCGCGTTCCACCCTGACCACGGGTGCTGTATGTACACTTTGCACATTCTCCTTGTGACCGCGTGGGTTTTCTCCGGGAGTTCCGGTTTCCTCCCACACTCCAAAGACGTACGGGTTTTGTAGTTTAATTGGCTTCGGTAAATTGTAAAATTGTCCCTAGTGTGTGTAGGTTAGTGTACGGGATGGTCGCTGGTCAGCACGGACTATGTGGGCCGAAGGGCCTGCTTCTGTGCTGCATCTCTAAAGTAAAATCTTTAAATAAATTAAAGTAAAGGTGATGAATCCTGCAGTAAAGAATCCTCACCGGTTGATAATCTCCACTGGTTCTCTGTGACACATCGGGAACCTTCAATGCCATAGTCCATGTGTAGACACATAATGAATGCTGAGTAGTTTGGTTTAGTTTATTGTCACACGTACCGAGATACTGGTACCGAAGAGTTTGCTGAGTGCTAACCAGTCAGCGGAAAGACAATACATGATTACAATAGTGTGATCCACAGTGTACAGATACATGATACAGGGAATAACGTTTAGTGCAAGATAAAGTCCAGTAAAGTCTGACCAAAGATTGTCCAAGAGTCTCCAGTGAGACAGATAATAGCTCAGGACTGTTGGTAGGATGGTTCAGTTGCCTGATAACTGTTGGGAAGAAACAGTCCCTGAATCTGGACATGTGTGTTTTCACACTTCTATACCTTTTGCCAGATGGGAGAGGGGAGATGAGGGAGTGGCCTGGTTGAGACTAGTCCTTGATTATGCTGGTGGCCTCGCTGAGACAGCGGGATGTGTAAATGGAGTCAGTGGAAGGGAGGTTGGTTTGGTCTGGGCTGCATCTTCAATTCTCTGCAGTTTCTTGCGATCTTGGATGGAGCTGAACAGGAACTGTCTCTCGCGATTTCTTCACATATTCCAAACAAAGGCAAAGCATAACAACCGCACACATTGAGAAAGAAGCACCCGCAGTTCTCTTTTGTGTGAGGAAATCACATCAGTTCCTGCTGAAAAGCCCCTTGGTTCTGTTCTTAGTAATCCTGGGTACTAAAACCACAGCAGTTCAACAATATAACATCATGAGGAAAATCAATAGGGTGAATGCACACAGTCTTTTAGCAAGAATAGGGGAGTCAAGAACCGTAGGATATAGGTTTAAGGTGAGAGGGGAAAGATTTAATAGGAACCTGAGGGGCAACTTTTTCACACAGAGGGAGGTGGGTGTATGGAACGAGCTGCCAGCGGAGCATTACAACTGCACACATTGAGTGGGAGGTGCAGCGGTAGAGCGGCTGCCTGACAGCGCCAGAGACCCGGGTTTGATTCCGACTGCCTGCACGGAGTTTGTACGTTCTCCCTGTGACCGAGTGGGTTTCCTCCGGGTGCTCCGGTTTCCTCCCGCACTCCAAAGACGTGCCGGTTTGTAGGCTAATTGGCTTGGGTAAAATTGTAAATTGCTCCTAGTGTTTAGGATGGTGCTCGTATCTAAGGGGCGATCACTGGCCGGCGTGGACTCAGTGGGTCGAAGGGCTTGTTCCCGCACTGTGTCTCTAAAGGAGGTAGTAGAGGCAGGTACCAGAACAACATTTAAAAGACATTCGGGCAGGTACATGAATAGGAAAGGTTTAGACGGACATGGGCCAAACATGGGCAGGTGGGGCGAGTGTAGATGGGGCATATTGGTCGGCGTGGGCAAGTTGAGCCGAAGAGCCTGTTTCAACGTTGTGTGACTCTATGACCGTGTGCGGGTAGATGTGATTAGGTTAACTTGGCATCATGTTTGGCACTGATATCGTGGCCCAAGGGATCTCTTCTTTTGCTCTGCTGTTCAATGTACTATGTACACAGTTTGCCTCAGCCTGAAGCACCCACTAGAGTCATGGAAGTGGCTGGATTGTTTAATCCTGCCATAACAACATCTGTGAATAATAATAATAATAATGCATTACATTTATATAGCGCTTTTCAAACACTCAAAGACGCTTTACAGGGATTTCTAGAACATAGAGAAGTGAATAAATAGATAAATAAGTAAACGAGCAGAAAAAGGAGACAGAAGGTGGGGTGACCTTCAGTGGTTGAAGGCAGTGCTGAACAGGTGAGACTTCAGTGATGTTTTGAATGTGGTGAGTGAGGAGGAGTCTCTGACGGTTTGGGGTAGTGAGTTCCATAGGGTGGGAGCAGCGATGGAGAAAGCCCTGTCCCCCCAGGATCTGAGTTTGGTCCGGATGGGGGGGGGGGGGACAGGAGATTGGCAGCAGCAGAGCGGAGGGTGCAGGTGGGAGTGTGCCTGTGGAGGAGGTCAGTCAGGTAGGATGGGGCCAGGTTATGGAGGGCTTTGTAGGTCATGAGGAGGATTTTGTACTGGATTCTCTGGAGGATGGGGAGCCAGTGGAGTTTGTAAAGGACGGGGGTGATATGGTCACGGATCAGGGAGTGGTGAGTAGACGGGCAGCGGAGTTTTGAATGTATTGAAGTTTACTGATGATTTTTGAGGGTGAGGAGGCTGTTGCAGTAGTCCAGACGGGAGGTGATGAAGGCGTGGATGAGGGTTTCTGCAGCTGTGGAGGAGAGGGATGGACGGAGACGGGCAATGTTTTTGAGGTGGAAGAAGGCTGTCTGTGATGTGTTTGATGTGTTTGTCGAAGGAGAAGGTTTGATCAAAGATGATTCCAAGATTCCGGATGTGAGGGGAGGTGGATACTGGGAGACCATCAATATTGAGGATGAATGCAGGAATAACTCTTACCTTGATATTGACTCTCACGCAAAATGGATTGCAATCAGACATGTAGGTAATTTCACGGCTGCAGAGCGTAACGTTGAAGAGATAAGCCGGCTCTTTGTTATGTATGGAATACCGGTACTGTAACTGAGCAAGTACATCACCATGCAGCAGGGCCTCACTGCAGTAACTCACATTGGACTCTGCAGAGTGATTTGGTGTGCATGGGAACAGGATCAGAGCAAGTCACAGCAGGAGACATGTCTCTAGATACTGAAGTGATGCGTGATGTTGACTTCATTCCTGATGTTATAGAGTCATAGGGAGCCATACGGCACGAAGATAGGCCCCTTCAGCCCAACTTGCCCATGCTGACCAAGCTGCCCCATCTCCACAAAGTCCACCTGCCAGTGTTTGGCCCATGTTGACATAGAATTAACGGTATGAAAATTGAACAACCACCCCCCTCCCCCAACACTCCCCCCCCCCCCTTTACCCCCTCCCTTCCCTGTGCCCCACCCAATAAAGACCCATTTCCCCACTATCCTGCCCCCCCCATTCCCCTACCTCCTGTATTCCACCTATATCCCTCCCTCCCTCTGTCTTCACACTTTGCACATCTTCTCTATTTATCTTACACTCTTTTGTCTTCCTTTCATCTCCGGCTTTTGGTCAAATCTCTGGCTTCGGTAAAATTATTCATTGTCCCTAGTGTGTGTGTGTGTGTAGGGATAGTGTTAGTGTGTGGGTGTAGGGATAGTGTTAGTGTGTGTGTGTAGGGATAGTGTTAGTGTGTAGGGATAGTGTTAGTGTGTGGGTGTAGGGATAGTGTTAGTGTGCGGGGATCGCTGGTGGGCACAGGCTCGGACTCGGTGGGGCCTGTTTCCTCGCTGTATGTCTAGACTAAACCGACGATCAAGGAGCAAACACAACATCAGAGATGCGTACACAGCCACAGATGTCAAACTGACTGAGGAAGCCGAACAACAGACTGAGACTGTAATGACTGGTTACAAAGAAGAAGAAGGTTCACACGATCGTTTTCAAAGAGGAAAAGAAGTGTGGAGTATGTATGCAACCCGTGGTTAGAGAATATAATGACATCATCGTCAGTTGAATCCACACCCTTGTTTGGAAACTACTGATGTCCGGTATATATTATTATTTAGGACTTTCAGCGTTGCCAGCACAGCCCAAAGCATATCCACTGCACAGTTCAGTGATATTTCACTTGGCGCAGCTTACAACCCAGTGAGACGAATTTTGATTTCTCTAACTTCAAGTAACCCTTGGGCCCCCTCTCTTTTTCCATCCCTCCCCCATCCATGTTGAACCAGCTTCAAAGTCGTCTTGTTGAGTCTCATTGTTTGTACTCGTTTTCACCCAGCACACGGCGAACAATGGCCAGTTTCCTTTCTCATCGTGACTTTTTTGCCTGTCTCTCATTCATTTATTCTATACCTCTCGTTCCCCTTTCCCCTGACGTTTCGGGTTGAGACCTTTCTTCAGACTAAGAGTCAGGGGAAAGGGAAACGAGAGATATAGAATAAGACGACTTTGAAGCTGGTACAACTTGGATGGGAGGGATGGAATCTATATGTCTATATCTTCGGTTTAAACCAACATCTGCAGTTCCTTGCTATACATGTAAGGGGTAGCGTTGGCGTGCTGGTGGGGTTAGATTGAGGGGATCAGAGTGTGAGCTTTCAGCTGTTGCTGGGCTCGGAGCTTTGGTGTGCCGCACTAATTCAATGACCTGATTCATTGTTGGCGAGAACCATTGGGCGGTGACGCAAGAAACTGCAGATGCTGGAATCGGGACCGAAACTCAAAGTGCTGAAGGAACTCAGCAGGTCAGGCAGCGTCTGTGGAGGGACTGGATAGACGACGGTTCAAGTCAAGATGCTTAGTCATAAGTTGCAGGTGCTGGTTTAAATCGAAGGTAGACACAAAATGCTGGAGTTACTCTTCAGAAGGGTCTCGACCCGAAACGTCACCCATTCCTTCTCTCCAGAGATGCTGCCTGACCCGCTGAGTTACTCCAGCATTTTGTGTCTATGTCCAAGGAATAAAGTCCCTTCTTCAAACTCAACCCGAAATGTCGTCTGTCTATTCCCTCCAGAGATGCTGCCTGACCCACCGAGTTCCTCCAGCAATAGACGGAGTGACACTCAGCGAGTCTGGCAGCATCTCCGGATAAAAAGGAGGGCTGATGTTTCAGGATGGAGCCGCTGAGCTTTCTTCAGTCACTGAGCACTCCAGCACTTTGTGGAGGAAAGTCTCCAGATGTGAGCTGCACCTCATATTTTGTTTGGGCAGCTTACAGCCCAGCGGTATGAACATTGATTTCTCTAACTTTAGATAGCTCCTCTGTCCCTCTCTTTCCCTCCCCTTCCCAGTTCTCCCACTGTCTTCTTGTCTCCAACTGCAGCCTTTCTTTGTCCCGCCCCCCCCCCCCCCCCCCCGACATCAGTCTGAAGAAGGGTCTCGACCCGAAAAGTCACCCATTCCTTCTCTCCAGAGATGCTGCCTGACCCGCTGAGTTACTCCAGCATTTTGTGATACCAGCGCTTTGTGGTCTACCTTTGGTCTAAACCAGCATCTGCAGTTCTTTATTTCTAAGACCTTCTCCAGCACTTTAAATTTTTTTGTTTGTTCAACTGTTGGGGAAGTGTCTGATCAACACTTGGTAATGGGGTGTTCTTGTTTCCGACAGGTTTGTGGGACCCCCGAATATATTGCCCCTGAAGTAATTCTCCGGCAGGGATATGGTAAACCGGTAGACTGGTGGGCCATGGGGGTGATTCTCTACGAGTTTTTGGTCGGCTGTGCTCCATTCTTCGGGGAGACTCCGGAAGAACTCTTCGGGCAGGTGGTCAGTGGTAAGTCGCAGCAGAGAATGGGTTGATATTTCCGGGGGTCTGATGGTCAGGAGTCCAAGGGAGGGAGCACGGCTTTGACCAGAGGTTTGTGCCAGGGGTTGGAAGCACCTTCTCGCTAAAGTGACGCAGTGGGCCAGGGCGGGGGCTGGGAGTGGTGGGGGGAGACAATAGAGAGAGGTGGCGCAGAGTGTGAGCACGATTTACTCTGGGGTAGTGAGTGTGAGCACAGGATCACTCTGCACAGTGAGTGTGAGCACAGATAATAAACCAAATACCTAGAATCACCCTGGCAATGAGCGTGGGCACAGAATCACTCTGGGGCAGTGAGTGTGAGCACAGAATCACTCTGGGGCAGTGAGTGTGAGCACAGAATCACTCCGGGGCAGTGAGTGTGAGCACAGAATCACTGGGGTGGTGAATGTGAGCACAAAGTCACTGGGGTAGTGAGCATGAGCACAAAATCACTTGGGGGTAGCGAGTGTGAGCACATAATCACTCCGGCTGAGCAAGTGTGAGCACATAATAAAACTGAAATCTAGAATGACTCTGGGACAGTGGGTGTGAGCACAGAATCACTCTGAGCAGTGAGTTTGATCACATTATCATGCTGGGAGAGTGAGTGTGTACAGGATTATACTGGATAGTGAAAGGGCATGGGGTCACTGGGATAGTGAGTGTGAGCACAGAATAATTCTAAACTGTGCGTGTGAGCACAGAATAACCCTGACAGTGAGTGTGAGCACAGAATCACTCAGGGATAGTGAGTTTGAGCACAGGATCACTCAGGGATAGTAAGTGTGAGCACAGATGACTCAGGGATAGTAAGTGAGCACAGAATCACTCAGGGATAGTATGTGTGAGCACAGAATCACTCTGGGACAGTGAGTGTGAGCACAGAATCATTCAGGGATAGTGAGTGTCAGCACAGAATCACTCTGGGACAGTGAGTGTGAGCACAGAGTCATTCAGAGCTAGTGAGTGTGAGCACAGAGTCATTCAGAGATAGTGAGTGTGAGCACAGAATAACTGGGACAGTGAGTGTGAGCGCAGAATCATTCAGGGATAGTGAGTGAGCACAGAATCACTCTGGGACAGTGAGTGTGAGTACAGAATCATTCAGGAATAGTGAGTGTGAGCACTGAATAACTGGGACAGTGAGTGTGAGCACAGATCGCTGGGGGGCAGCGAGCGTGATCATGGGGTACGAGCACTGGGACCTGATCTCACCGCCACCCTTGCACACGGCGGTGGCGGGGCTGTCCGCTGAGTCGGGCTAGAGTTTGGGACAAACCAGGTGCGTTGTGTTCCAGATGAAATAATGTGGCCCTGTGAGGACGAGGCGCTCACTCCAGAAGCCCAGGACCTCATCAGTCGTCTCCTGAGACAGAATCCACGCGATCGCCTGGGCACTGGTAAGACCACAACCTTCGATGCCCCACGGGAGGCTCCGAGCAGTTGTCTCCCCGCTCAGGGGCAGTGGGTGCATGAGAGAGTGAAGTGAGGACTGAGTGTCTCGACCCGAAACACTTGTAACACTTGACAATAAACTAAACTAAACTAATCTAAAGTTCAGTTGAGTTTAATGTCACGTGTACGGAGGTACAGTAAAAAGCTTTTGCTGCGTGCTAACCTGTCAGCGGAAAGACTATACATGATTATAATGGAAGATAGACACAAAAAGCTGGAGTTACTCAGCGGGACAGGCAGCATCTCTGGAGTAAAGGAATGGGTGACGTCACTATCCCCAGTTACCCCAGCTTTTTGTGTCTATCTTTGAAGTACGGACTGACACTGATCACTTCTTACTTTACACGTGATGTGCCCCTCTCACTGCCTCCTCTGCTCTCTCGCAAAACCTGCACAATCTTAATTCTACCTCTTTAGTCAGAGGGGGCACATCACGTCCCTCTCTCTCCCCGCCCCTCTCTCTCCCCGCCCCTCTCTCTCCCCGCCCCTCTCTCTCCCCGCCCCTCTCTCTCCCCGCCCCTCTCTCTCCCCGCCCCTCTCTCTCCCCGCCCCTCTCTCTCCCCGCCCCTCTCTCTCCCCGCCCCTCTCTCTCCCCGCCCCTCTCTCTATCTCTCCCTGCCTCTCTCTCTCCCAGCCTCTCTCTCTCTCTCCCCGCCTCTTTCTCTCTCTCCCAGCCTCTCTCTCTCTCTCCCCGCCTCTTTCTCTCTCTCCCCGCCTCTTTCTCTCTCTCTCCCTGCTTCTCTCTCTCTCTCTCTTTCCCCGCCTCTCTCTCTCTGTCTCTCTCTCTCACTCTCTCCCTGCCTCTCTCTCTCTCTCTCTCTCCCCGCCTCTCTCTCTACCCACCGACGTGAAGATAGATCAGCCATGATTGAATGGCGGAGTAGACTCGATGGGCCGAATGGCCCAATTCTACTCCTATAACATAAACGTATGAACACCCTTACTAATCAAGAATATGTTCATCTCTACCTTAAAAATACCCAATGACTTGGCCTCTAGTCGCCTGTGGCAATGAATTCCACAGATTTACCACCCTCTGACTAAAGAGGTAGAATTAAGATTGTGCAGGTTGATAAACAAACATAGCTGTGGGAAAGTTGCTGTTGCTAAGCCTGGTGGTGCGTGGCTTCATGCTCCTGCATCTCCTGTACCTCGTGCCTGATGGTAGGAGCGAGGGGAAGGCAGGCCCTGGGTGGTGGGGAGCCTTGATGGTAGACGCCACATTGGGTGTGGTGTTGGACAGTGTCAGGCTGTGGGACCTGGAGCCTGTCTGCGCGTGACTGCACTGTGGCTGCAGGCCTCTCAGTGGTGCACTGGGGTGTAAAGTGTGCGTCCATTTCCCGGTGTGCAGGTGGGGCTCTCGAGGTGAAGCACCACAGCTTCTTCACCCGGCTGGACTGGAACGGGTTACTCCGTCAGAAGGCAGAATTCATCCCTCAGCTCGAGTCCGACGAAGACACCAGCTACTTCGACAGTGAGTTCAGAGTCGGCCACAAACTCCTCTGGTATAAAACCGGGCAAGGAACCCGCCACTGCTCCGCGATCCAACTTTAGATTCATTGGAAGACACGGCGTGGAAACAGGCCCATCAGCCCATTGAGCGCACGCCCACCATTGATCACTCGTGCACGCTCGGTCTGCATTATCCCACTTTCACATCCACTCCCTGCACACTAGGGGCAATTTACAAAGGCGAGCTAATCTACAAACCTGAGCGGCTTTGGCATGTGGGAGGAAACAGAAACAGAAACCCACGAGGTCACAGGGAAAATATGCAAACTCCAGGCAGACAGCACCCGACATCAGGATCAAATCCGGTCTCTGGTGCTGTGGGGCAGTGACTCTGCCAACTGTGTCACTGTGCTGCCACAGGTCACCCTTATATTTCCTGCTTGTGATGCATTAACACCAGGCAGTTGTTGGCGTTGATTCGATGCGATACGATAGAACTTTATTCATTCCCGGCGGGAAATTCCTTGAGTTCATGGTTCAGTGCCCTGAATAACCCATCATCCTGATCCAATGATTAGTCCCAGATTCCTTATAGAAATTAATCCCAGTGCCCCTCACAGAGTCAGGGAGAGATGCAGCACAGAAACCAGTCCCTCATCCCACAGGGTCCACACTGACCATCAAACACCCATTTACATCAATCCCATTTTAAAAATTCTTCCCAATTCTTAACTCCCGCTCCCTGATTCTAACAATCACCTGTACATCAGGGATAACTTACATCAGGCCAACTAACCTACTGATCCGGCTTTGTTTGGGAACGTGGGAGAGAATCAGAATCCCAAGATTAAATCTAAGCGGTCACGGGCGAATATGCAAACTTCACACAGATAGAGTACCCAAGATCTAATTTGAATCCAGGTTTTACTAAAGGTGTGAGACACTGGGTCCACTTTGTGGCCACATTGATCCCAGCATCTCTGCTGTAATTAATCCCAGAGCCTTTGTTGTGATTCATTGAAAAGACCCTGTGGCGGTTACCCTTAGTGTTCCACATCCAGAGATTGAGCCCAGTGATCGTGCTTCCTATCATAGATAGACACAGAATGCTGGAGTAACTCAGCGGGTCAGGCAGCATCTCTGAAGAGAAGGAATGGGTGACAGTCCGGGTCGAGATCCTTCTTCAGACTGATCTTCATTCTGAAGAAGGGTCTCGACCCGAAGCGTCACCCATTCCTTCTCTTAAGAGATGCTGCCTGACCTGCTGAGTTACTCCAGCATTCTGTGTCTATCTTCGGTTTAAACCAGCATCTGCAGTTCCTTCCTGCACGTGCTTCCCATCACGATCTCAGCGTTCTACACCCAGAGATTGAGCCCAGTGATCGTGCTTCCTGCCGCCCTCCGTGCGCGGGGATGTAATCCAAGCAAGCTTCGTGTGCCGCTGAGAATCGTGTTCCCTGTACACCCGCAGCTCGCTCAGAGAGGTACCAGCATTTGGAATCCGAGGAGGAAGACGACACCAATGATGAAGAGTCGACTCAGGAGATCCGGCAGTTCTCATCCTGTTCGCACCGATTCAGTAAGGTGAGGCAAGGAGAGAACGGTGGAGCGGCGGGGCGTGGAGGGAGGAGCACGGCGTTGTAGGAGAGAGGCAGGGCCGACAGAGCGACACACTGTCAGCGTAGCCCATTGTCAGAGTGGAGGGGCGGTGGGAGAGCTGGTGGACGGGTGAGGGAGAGCCGCACTACCAGGGGGGCATCACAGAGCGACAGTACTGAGGGAGAGCTGCACTACCAGGGGGGCATCACAGAGCAGCAACACTGAGGGAGCACTGCACTACCAGAGGGGCATCACAGAGGGGCAATACTAGGGGAGAGCCGCACTACCAGAGGGGCATCACCGAGCGACAGTACTGAGGGAGAGCTGCAGTATGGGAGGGGCAATACTAGGGGAGCACCCCATTGCCAGACACCGTTACAGAGGGACAGGGAGCACTGCAGTGGGCGAGGGGCAATACTGAGAGAGCACCGCACTGGCAGAGGGCATTGTAGAGCAGCAACACTGAGGGAGCACTGCAGTGGGCGAGGGGCATTACTGAGGGAGCACTGCAGTGGTAGAGGGGCATTACTGAGGGAGCACCTCAGTGGGCAAGGGGCATTACTGAGGGAGCACTGCAGTGTGCGAGGGGCATTACTGAGGGAGCACTGCTGTGGAGGTGGGGCATTACTCAGGGAGCACCACAGTGTGCGAGGGGCATTACTGAGGGAGCACTGCAGTGTGCGAGGGGCATTACTGAGGGAGCACTGCAGTGGGCGAGGGGCATTACTGAGGGAGCACTGCAGTGGTAGAGGGGCATTACTGAGGGAGCACTGCAGTGGGCGAGGGGCATTACTGAGGGAGCACTGCACTGACGGGAGATCAAGGCATTTACTTCAAAACTGCAGATGCTGATTTACGACAAAAAAAAGGCAAGGTTCTGGAGTATCTCAGCAGATCAGGCAGCATCCCTGGGGAACATGGATAGGTGACACACACAGAAAGCTAGAATAACTCAACGGGTCGGGCAGCACCTTGGGAGAAAAGGGATGGGTGAAGTTTCAGGTCGAGACCTTTCCTCAGACTGAGGAAGAGTCTGGAGAAGGGCTTTGACTTGAAATGTCACCTCGTGCTTTCCTCCCATGGATGCTTCCTGAGCCGCTGAGTTACTCCAACGTTCTGCGTGTGTGTCTGTCGTCAGTTTAAACCAACATCTGCAGTTCCTCCCTCCACGTGAACGGGTGACGTTTCGGCTCAGACTGACATTTGCTTACTTTGTTGGGCACCCCCTTTCTTCACCTAAATGTGGATTCATTGATCATTAATTGGCCTTTGTTAAGTGCGAAACGGTTTGTTGCGCAGTGGCGTGTTCTGATCCATTGGCTCTAATTTGTTTTAACCTCGGGGTTCCGCATGTTTAAACTTTCAAATATATTGCAGGTTTATGGCAGCTCTGAGCATTTGGCAGCTTCTCTGTTGGCGAGCCATGAACAAACAGATGCCAAAGAGGAGGCACAGGAGCAAGTACATCAGGGCAGCCCAAAGCACTCGGTCTGCACAAGCTCAAGGTAACAGTGCAGCTGCAGCCTGTCTCCAGGAGCTGGTGACTGGATGGAAGAAAATGGCCATGTTCTCCCCAGTGTTCTGCTGGATGAAATCTCTCTTCATTCAGTAACCAAATACTCAACAGCCAAAAGTTGTTTCATTGTCATATGTCCCGAAACAAGAACAATGAAATTGTTACTTACAGCAGCACGACAGATATGTAAACCTAATAAGTAGGGGGGGAAAAACGCAGATGGTGGTTAAAATTGAAGGTAGACACAAAATGCTGGTGTAACTCAGCGGGTCAGGCAGCATCTCGGGAGAGAAGGAATGGGTGACGTTTCGGGTCGAGACCCTTCTTCAGACTGAAACGTCACCCATTCCTTCTCTCCCGAGATGCTACCTGATCTGCTGAGTTACTCCAGCATTTTGTGAATAAATCGATTTGTACCAGCATCTGCAGTTATTTTCTTATTCAATCAAGGCTGATCTATCGTTCCCTTTCAACCCCATTCTTCCGCCTTCCACCCCCCCCCCCCCCCCATTACCCCTGACACCCGTAATGTAGGAGATAGGGTGTGATTTGTGCACAATTGTTTGAGGGGTAACTAATCTTTCCCGCCCAACCCCATTCCCCTGCCGTCTCCCTGTAACCCCGAACACCCGTAATGACAGAGATAGCGTGTGACTCGTGCACAGTTGTACGATCGGTAACCAGTGCCTTTTCTGTTGCACAGCCTGCGGTCTGGAGCATCTTCGGCCACCTCCCACTTGGACCAAGCCGAGAGCCCCAGCCACGGCCCCTCCGGCTCCAACACCGTGCCCTGGTTTGCATTCTCCACGGAGGACGAGAGCGAGCTCTGTGCTCTCAGCCAGAGGGTACCGGGCCCAGACGCGGCTGAGGCACCGTCGTACATGGAGTCAAACAGACCGAGAGCAAGGACGTACTCAGGTGAGAGACGTGCAGGAGACTGCGTTAGTGCACGGTTGGTCACGCTGCAATGGTCGCGGTACAAAGCGGCTTTCCAACAATGCATCACTCCCTGGTTGCTGCCCTTCCGACGGAACAGCATTCCCGTAGTATTGCCCCACAGTGCTCCCTTCTGCACCTCCAGCAGTGCAGCAATCCCTCACTGTTGCCGGAATGGGAAAATCTGTGAGCTTTTTTTAACATCACAATAGACAATAGGTGCAGGAGGAGGCCATTCGGCCCTTCGAGCCAGCACCGCCATTCAATGTGATCATGGCTGATCATTCTCAATCAGTACCCCGTTCCTGCCTTCTCCCCATACCCCCTGACTCTGCTATCCTTTAGAGCTCTATCCAGCTCTCTCTTGAATGCATTCAGAGAATTGGCCTCCACTGCCTTCTGAGGCAGAGAATTCCACAGATTCACAACTCTCTGACTGAAAAGGTTTTTCCTCATCTCAGTTCTAAATGGCCTACCTCTTATTCTTAAACTGTGGCCCGTTGTTCTGGACTCACCACTTTAAAGCACAACAGCGCAGTAGCACAGCTGATAGAGCTGCTGCCTCACAGCGCCAGAGACCTACTGGTTCCATTCTGACCACCTTGTGCTGTCTGTGTGGAGTTTGCACGTTCTCACTGCGACAGTGTAGGTTTTCTCCGGGTGCTCCAGTTTCCTCCCACATCCCAAAGACTTGCGGGTTTATGGGTTAATTTGCCTGTGTAAATTCCCCTAAGTGTGTAGGGAATGGATGCAAAAGAAGGGATAACATAGAACTAGTGTGATCGGTGGTCTGCCTGGACTCGGTGAGCCGAAGGGCCCGTTTCCATGCTGTATCACTAAACTAAAACTAAACTGGTGTTAGAGTTATCTAGAGATATTTATTATTCGTTTTAACTGGAACGGGGTACTGATTGAGAGTGATCAGCCATGATCGCATTGAATGGCGGTGCTGGCTCGAAGGGCTGAATGGCCTACTCCTGCACCTATTGTCTATTGTCTATTGTCTATTGATTCATCCTTCACAATCACTGCACTCCAAATAATCTTTCTGGGCAGTTAGACCCAACACGTTTACAAATGAGCACAATCTCTGAAATGGGTCCTCGTAACTCAAACTCAGGGGGAACTGAATTAGCAGATAATCTTCAAAAATATTCCCTGCATATACTTCCTTAACAGTAATTACTTTTAATCTTGTATATGCAATAATAAATAACGTAGCAATCAATGCCCCTCACACTGCTATCTAGAGTCACAGAGTGATACAGTGTGGAAATAGGCTCTTCGGCCCAACATGCCCACACCAGCCAACAGGTCCCGGCTACACTAGTCCCACCTGTCCACCTTTGGTCCACATCCCTTCAAACCGGTCCTATCCATGTACCTGTCGAACTGTTTCTTAAATGTTGGGATAGTCCCTGCCTGCCTTAACTACCTCCTCTGGCAGCTTGTTGCTACATCCACCACCCTTTGTAAGAAAAAGTTACCCCTCAGATTGCTAGTAAATCCTTCCTCCCTCAACTTAAACCTATGTCCTCATGTTCTCGATTCTCCTACTCTGGGCAAAAGATTCTGTGGATTGACCCGATCTATTACTATCAGATCTATAAGATCTATAAGATCATCTATAATATCTATAAGATCATCCTTCATCCTCCTGAACTCCAAGGAATAAAGTCGTAACCTGCTCAACCTCTCCCTGTAGCTCAAGCCCTCGAGTCCCGGCAACATCCTCATAAATGTTCTCCGCACCCTTTCCAGCTTGACAACATCTTTTTTTAATAACATGGTGACCAGAACTAAACACAGTACTCTTAAATGTGACCTCACCAATGTCTTATACAACTGTAACATGACCTCCCGTCTTCCATACTCAGTATAAATGTGCAGTATCTTCTACACACTGCAATGGGTTTTGCCAGGATTATTCCACTCCAGACCTTGGCCTAAACAATGACCCAAGAGCCGAGTTCCAGCGATGAGCTGACAGTGACTGCCCACGACTACAAGGCATCAACGAACCCTGGGAAAAGAGAAGTGAATAGGCATCAAGGAAATAGCACTCGGATATTTTGAGTTACTCCTTGTACAAGGTTTAGATTTTTTAGTTTAGAGATACAGCACGGAAATAGGCCCTTCCGCCCATCGAATCCGTGCCGAACACTATCCCCGCACATTAACACTATCTTACACCCAAGGGACAATTTACAATTTTACCAAAGTCAACTACTCTACAAACCTGTAGTCAGGATCGAACCGGGGTCTCTGGCGCTGTAAGGTAACAGCTCTACCGCTGCGCCACCGTGCGGCCCGCAGGTGTCAGAGATAAGTCTGTACGGAGTTTGTACGTTCTCCCCGTGACCTGCGTGGGTTTTCTCCGAGATCTTCGGTTTCCTCCCACACTCCAAAGACATACAGGTATGTAGGTTAATTGACTGTGTAATATGTAAAAAAAATTGTCCCTGGTGTGTGTAGGATAGTGTTAATGTGCGGGGATCGCTGGGCGGCGCGGACTCGGTGGGCCGAAGGGCCTGTTTCCACGCTGTATCTCTAAATCTAAATCCTAGCCCTATGACGGTGCTGTAGGAGTCCCTCAATGCCTCTAACCCAGGCGGCATTCTGGTAAACCTCCTCCACACCCTCTCCAAAAGCTCCACATCGTCCCTGCAAAGGGGTGACCAGAACTACACACAACACTCCCAAGGCCTGCACTTTGTTGCAGCAATATAGAAATCCCAATGCAGAATCCAAAGGTGGGCGAGTGGTGATTATATTTTGGATGTTTGTCGACTTCCGATAATTTGTTGGGGACGGAGTTGATTAGCTGCCAAGGCGCTGATTGTTTTGCAGACGTGCTTGCCAGCAACATCAACCTCATGCGTGTACGCAGCAACAGTGTGGATCACCGAAGCTCCACTCCAAAAGGCCGCCTCCCCGCTCATAAACTCGACGATCTCTCTGGTGCTTCGGAGAACAGGCTGTCTCCGGGCCGCACCTTTCCCAAGTCGGCTTCCAGCGGGGCCCTCTCCATTCTCATCTCACCGGGTACGTAGGGGTTTGCTCACGTCCGGGGAGGAGGTTCGGTTCAGTTTACTTCATTGTCACGTGCACTGAGGTACGGTGAAAAGCTTTTAGTCGCGTGCTATGCAGTCTACGGAAAGACTATACGTGATTGCAATCGAGCAGTCCACAGTGTCCACGGGATAAAGGGAATAAGGTGAATAACGATTAGTGCAAGATAAAGTCCAGTAAAGTCCGAACAAATATAGTCGGAGAGTCTCCATTGAGGTAGATAGTACTCCGGACTGCGCTCCAGAAAATAACAAAGTTGGCTCAGGCAACGGAACCATCCTAGGATGCCTGAGCCAACTTTGCCTGAGCCAACTTTGTTATTTTCTTCCTTTCCTTCTGTCCCCCTCCACCTGCATCCCGTCCTCTGGCTTCACCTTTCACTCCTCCTCTTTCCTTACCTGCCACCCTATTGTCTCCTTTTCATCTCTAGCCTTAGTCCACCTGTCTGCCAAACAAACCCCAAACCCCCATTCACCTGTAAGACACAAAGTGCTGGAGTAACTCAGCGGGTCAGGCAGCATCTCTGGACAGATGATGTTTCGGGTCAGGACTTTTCCTCGGACTCCCCTCGTCTGTATCCACCTATCACTTTCCCCGACCTCTCTCCCCAATGGTCCCAATCCAAAAGGTCACCTATCCATTTCCTCTAGAGATATATAAGAAAATAACTGCAGATGCTGGTACAAATCGATTTATTCACAAAATGCTGGAGTAACTCAGCAGGTCAGGCAGCATCTCGGGAGAGAAGGAATGGGTGACGGAATGGCATCCTCTAGAGATGCTCACTGACCCGATGAATTACTCCAGCACTTTGTGTTTTTTTCTTCTCTCTAAACCAGCATCTGCAGTTCCTTGCATCTCTCTCTTAACTCTGTGCGGACTTGTGTGTGTGACCCTGGGAATCTGTGGGAGTGTGTGACTGCCACTGTGTCTGCATCGGCTTTACAGTCGTTCACACACACCATTGTGTGCAGATCATTGTGTATTGTCTTTCCGCTGGCTGGTTAGCAGGCAACGCAAGCACCTCGCTCGGTACACGTGGACAATAAACTCAACTGAGATCTGTCCGGGACCATTCACTAAGTAGCTGGCGGATGTTAACACTCTGGTCCCTTTCCTTGTTTTAGACCTTGTCCGTGGGCCCCTGATCGGTGCAATTTCTCAACACTCCCTCTCACCAAACTCCTCGTCCAGGGATTCCTCTCCGAGCCGTGACCATTCACTGAACATCACAAGCCTGCGGCCTCCGATCATCATCCACAGTTCTGGAAAGAAGTTTGGTTTCACGCTGCGGGCAATCCCAGTCTACGTGGGAGACAGTGATGTGTACACGGTGCATCATATAGTCTGGGTAGGTTTTATCCTGTTTATCTGGTTTATGGGCAGCACGGTGGCGCAGCGGTAGAGCTGCTGCCTTACAGCGCCAGGGACCCGGGTTCGATCCTGGCCACGGGTGCCATCTGTACAGAGTTTGTACGTTCTCCCCGTGACCTGCCTGGGTTTTCTCCGAGATCTTCAGTTTCCTCCCACACTCCAAAGACGTACGGGTTTGTCGGTTAATTGGCTTGGTATTAATATAAATTGTCCCTGGTGTGCGTAAGAGAGTGTTGATGTGCGGGGATCGTAGGTCGGCGCGGAATCGGTGGGCCGAAGGGCCTGTTTCCGCACTGTATCTCTAAACTAAACTAAACTAAAGTGGGCGCTGGGCCCGGAGCATTCTCTATATGTGATTTAACAAAGAGCATCTTTAATCAGGAAACTCAACTGATTTTAGGGAGAGGAAGCTGCTATCATGGGACACGCCGTACTTCGGGCAGCATGGGAAAGTTGCTTGGAAAGATTATTGATGAACTTCAAAGGCAGGACTTTCATATGAAGAAAGACTGGATAGACTAGGCTTATACTCGCTGGAATTTAGAAGACTGAGGGGGGATCTTATAGAAACATTTAAAATTCTTAAGGGGTTGGAGAGGCTAGATGCGGGAAGATTGTTCCCGATGTTGGGGAAGTCCAGAACCAGGGGTCACAGCTTAAGGATAAGGGGGAAGTCTTTTAGGACCGAGATGAGAAAACATTTCTTCACACAGAGAGTGGTGAGTCTGTGGAATTCTCTGCCACAGAAGGTAGTTGAGGCCAGTTCATTGGCTATATTTAAGAGGGAGTTAGATGTGGCCCTTGTGGCTAAAGGGATCCGGGGGTTTGGAGAGAAGGCAGGTACAGGTTACTGAGCTGAATGATCAGCCATGATCATATTGAATGGCGGTGCAGGCTCGAAGGGCCGAATGGCCTACTCCTGCACCTATTTTCTATGTTTCTATGTAGGAGCAGAGAGGCTAAGGGGGACCCCGCCAGCTTCAGGCAACGTCAATAAGAGCAACAGAGGCACACGAGGGAGGGAACAACATTACTGAAGGTGTGAACAACTTTGGCCCATAGTCGGTGGGGCAGGTTTAGTTTAGTTTAAAGACACAACGTGGAAGCAGGCTCCGTCAACACACTGGGTCCACACCGACCATTGATCTCCCCTTCACACTAGTTCTATGTTATCCCACTTTCTTATCCACTTTCTGCACATCAGAGGCAACTTTACTGAGGACAATTAACCTACAAACCCGCACGTCGTTGGGATGTGGGAGGAACCTGGGGTCACAAGGAGAGCGTGCAAACTCCACACTGACAGGACCCGAGGTCAGGATCAAACTTGGGTCTTTGGCGTCGAACTAAATAAACTAAACTGAACCTGTGTTTTGCTGCAGAGTGTGGAGGAAGGAAGCCCGGCACATGAGGCAGGGCTGAGTACTGGCGATCTCGTCACGCATATCAACGGTGAATCGGTGATGGGACTTGTTCACACCGAGGTGGTGGAGATCCTGCTGAAGGTACCGATGGCCTGAATGTCTTATGATGGGCCGCACGCCCTGTGCAGTCAATATCCTACTGGCTCTTCCTTCTCCGCCACGTCCCTACCTCCCCCTCTTCCCTTTCCTGCTACTTCAGTCCCTCATCATTCTGTATCCCATACAGTCGGGCAGCACAGAAATGGGCCCTTTGGCCCATCGCATCCATGCTAACCCTATTTTTTTGCCCGACTACAGTAATCCCATTTAGAGTCATTCAATGCGGAAAGGTTTGGCCCAACTTGCCCACACCAGTCAACATTTCCCAGCTACACTAGTCCCGTTGCCTACTTTTGGCCCATATCCCGCTTAAATCTGTCCGATCCACGTACTTGTCCAATTGTTTCTTAAATGTTGTGATACTCCCTGCTTCAACTACCTCCTCTGGCAGCTCGTTTCCTTTGTGTGGAAAAGTTACCCCTCAGATTCCCATTAAATCTTTTCCCCCTTCACCTTAAACCTATGTCCTCTGGTCCTCGATTCCCCTATGCTGGGCAAGGGACTCTGGGCATCTACCCAATCTATTCTTCTCATGCCTGCATTGAGACTGCATCTTCCTTTGCCTTGCCTATTTAAGTCTCCATCTAAAAGTCTCGGACTCATCCCTCTTCTCTGGCAGCACGTTCTAGATATAAAACTCCTTCCTTTCACCTTAAATCTCTGCCCCTTGTTTTTGATACCCCTAACATGCGTAAAAAAAGATTCTGCCTCGTTAACTTTTATATACCTCTATCAGCCTCTTCGCTCCAGGGAAAACAAGCATATCTATTCTATCCCCATAACTAAATCCTCAAATCCAAGTGATATCCTGGTGAATCTCCTTTGCACCCTCACCAGCACAACCGCGTTCCTCCCAGCGTAAGACAACCAAAACTGAACCAAAACTGAAGCGCAGTCTGACCAGTGGTTTGTGAAATGGAGACACAAGGGACTGCAAGTACTGGTTTACAACAAAAAAAACACACACACAAAGTGCTGGAGTAACTCAGCAGGTCATGCAACATTGCTTGAAGACATGCATAGGCGACATTTCGGGTCAGGACCCTTCTTCAGATTCCAGACTTCAATCTGAAGAAGGGCCTCAAACCAAAACTTCGCCTATCGCTGTCCTGCAGAGATGTTGCCTGACCCGCTGAGTTACTCCAGCACTTTTAAGTCTTTTGTACATTTGTGACATAAAATCCCAATTTTTATATTTTGTGCCTTCACCTATGAAGGCAAGCGTTCCACGTGCTTTCTTCATCAGCCTGTCCGCCTATGTTGCCACTTTCAGGGAACTATAGACTTGAAACCCTGAGTCCCTCAGTTCATCAACATTCTTCAGTGCCCCAGCATAACTTAATACGTCTTATCTCTATTTGTCTTTCCAAAGTCATGGACTACTGACATGTGTCGGTCTTTCTCTCTTTCCCTCTTCTGTTGCACCTCCCTCTGCCATTCCTTAATTATCACTGATGTTGGAGTGGACACGGAGCTGTTCCACTGCGGATTTCCACCCCCATTTCTGTTTCCCTATGCGTCCATCGTGTTAAAGGTAAGGATTATTTGTCAGCTCCCTCTTGTAAGCTAAGTGGTCCCTTGCCTGAGGGTGCTCTGCAAGCAAGCCCACCATTGCTAATGGCATTGTAACTGAAGAAGGGTCTCAAGCCGAAACGTCACCTATTCCACTTCTCCAGCGACGCTGTGATGCTCCAGCTTTTTTGTGTCTATCTACTGCTAATGGCTGGCTGTGCTTCTGCCACAGAGTGGGAACAAGGTGGTGGTGTGCTCCACCCCGCTGGAGAACACGTCGATAAAGATCGGCCCTGCAAGAAAGACGAGCTTCAGGGGCAAGATGGCTCGGCGCAGGAAGCGGCACCGAAAGAGAGACGGCCAGGAAACGTGAGTCTCACTCCGCGCGCCGGTGTAGCGCCGCCGTGAGAGCTGAACGTCAGTCTATTTAGTTGGGTATTTTTAAAGCCTAGATTGATAGGTTCTTGATTAGTAATGGCATCATAGATTTACGGGGAGAAGGCAGGAGAATGGGGTTGAGAGGGAAAAACAGATCAGCCATGACTGAATGGCAGAGTGGACTGCTCTTATGGTCTTAACTGAGGTCCAAGTGGAGTTGGGAAAAATAAACCCTGCATGGCCTGGAAAGAACTCCAATCCTTTGTTCTGTTCCAGCCTTTGGAAGAGGTGGGCAGCACGGTGGTGCCTTACAGCGCTTACAGAGTTGCTGCCTTACAGCGATTACAGCACCGGAGACCCGGGTTCGATTCCGACTGCGGGTGCTGTCTGTACGGAGTTTGTACGTTCTCCCCGTGACCTGCGTGGGTTTTCTCCGAGATCTTCGGTTTCCTCCCACACTCCAAAGACGTACATGTTTGTAGGTTAATTGGCTTGGGTATAAGTGTAAATTGTCCCTGGCGTGTGAAGGATAGTGCGCGGGGATCGCTGGTCGGCGCGGACTCGGTGGGCCGAAGGGACTGTTTCCGCGATGTATCTCTAAACTAAACTAAAACTAAAGTGGGTTATTGACCACATTAAACTCGCTGCCTTTGACAGAAGGAGATCACGCAACAACAAGACTTGCAAGCAGACGGCAGCACGGAGCGCGAGCAAATGCATCCCGCCTGCTGTGTACCAGTCCTACTCGAGCAGTGAGAGCAATCCTGGCTCTCCCACCTGCAGTCTGTCTCCGGGACCAGCCACTCCCTGCAGAAGCCCCGCGCCAGATCCCCACTCAGGTACCAACCTCTCCTCTTCTTGTTTCAGGGTGAACTGCGGACATAATAGCTTCCAAATTCAAATGGTTAAACAGAGTCTTGATTAGTACAGGTGTCAGGGGTTATGGGGAGAAGGCCGGTGAATGGGGTTAGGAGGGAGAGATAGATCGGCCATGATTGAATGGCGGAGCAGGCTTGATGGCCCGAATGGCCTAATTCTGCTCCTATCACTTACGAGTATTTTAATGGGTTAATTCTAGATCTATATAATTGTCATCTCTCACAACATTTTAAAAAATCATTTGGACAGGTACATGGATAGAATAGGTTTTAGCCCATAGAGGGATATGGGCCAAATGTGGGGAGGCGGGACTCGTGTAGATGAGCCATGGTGGTCGGCATGAGCAAGTTGGGCCGAAGGGCTCTTTTCCACGCTGTATGACCTGTCTTGAGAATCAATAGAGGGCAGGATGTGATGCAGCTTTGTAGTACTTTGGTTGGGTTTCATTTGGAGTATCCCGTGCAGTTCTGGTCTCCCCCCCCATTACAGGAAGGACATGGAAGCTTGGGAAAGGGTGCAGAGGAGGTTCACCAGAATGATGGGCTGGATTAAGGTGCATTAGGTACAGGGAGAGGTCAGACAGACTTGGATTGTTTTCTCCAGAACGCTGGAGGTTGCATGGAAACCTGTTAGACATATTTAAAAGTATGAGAGACGTAGGTAGGGGAGACAGCACCAAATCAAATACTAGGGGGCACAGCTTTCAGGTGAGAGGGGCTAAGTTTAAAAGAGATGTGCAGGGCAGGTTTTATTTTTACAAAAAGAGGATTGAATGCGCTGGTAGAGGCAGTGGTTGAGGCAGATACAGTGGCATTGAAGAGACTTTTAATTTAGTTTATATAATTGTCACGGGCATCAAGGTACAGTGAAAAGCTTTTGGATTGGCACATGGACGTGCAGGGATGGAGGGATATGGATCACGTGCAGCAGATAAGAGTTGGTCTTGACAGCATAGCATGCTTGTCTCAGATATTGTGGGCCAAAGGGTCTAAATTGTTCTATGTTCAGAACGAAGATGGACACAAAATGCTGGAGTAACTCAGCAGGACAGACAGCATCTGTGGAGAGAAGGAATGGGTGACGTTTCGAGTAGAGACCCTTTGGCTTCGGTCTCACTCATTCCTTCTCTCCACAGATGCTGCCTGTCCCGCTGAGTTACTCCAGTACTTTGTGTCTATCTTCGATTTAAGCCAGCATCTGCAGTTCTTTCCTACACATTTTGTTCGATGTTTAGTCTCTTGTTGCAATTTTCATGATATAAAACAAGTAGAGAACTAATCTGGGAGTTCTGTCTCCTTTTCCCCAGGGACCACCTCGCCGCAGAGCGTCTCTCCGGGACACAGTGCTCCAAGCTCTCCGGCTGGGAACCTTCGGCCCTGCTCCTTGCACGGGCTCGCCTCCAAGCCCAATAACCAGCGTTACAAAGCCGGCCGGCGGAAGTCCACCAGCAGCATCCCACCCTCGCCTCTGGCCTGCACCCCGTCGCCGACGCCCCAGGCCGCCTCGCCACACCGCTCGCCCTCCCCCCTCTCCTGCTCGTCCAAGAACATCCAGGCCTACTCCGGCAAGACGCTCTCGCCGCCCACCATCGTCCGGCACCTGGTGCGTCCGCGCAGCGGCGAGATGCCCCGCTCGCCGCTGCTGAGGCAGCTGCAGCTGGGGGAGAGGCTGTCCGCCGTGTGCCTGACCGAGAAGAAGTCTTGCGGCTCGCGGAGGCAGCCGGAGCTGCTCCCGGGGGAGCCGGGAGGGGTCGAACCTTCACCGGGCGATCCTCGGGGCCTGGCAGAGCCGCCGGCCCTCGAGCCTCCGGCCGACCCACGGGCATCGGGAGAGGCAGCGGAAAGCCAGGACCCTCGAGAGGGGTGGGCGCAGAAACACGGGAAACGTGGCGACCACAGGACCACGAGAAGGCCAAACCTGCTCGAAAGATGCAACTCCCTCCCCAGGCAAGAAACGCTTACAGAAGTGAACGTCGCAGCTGAGCAGGAGAGGAGGAGGGACGAGAGGGGCAGCAAGAAGGAAGCATTGGGAGTCAACTACACTCCATGTGAGGTGGCTTGGCTGGAGGCAGGATTTGACTTGGACCCGGTCTCTGGCCCTGTGGCCAACACGAGCCGTGGTCACGTAGAGACCCGCAGCTGGAGGCCCGACCTGGGGCCAGGAGTCGAAGTTCACAGGTCAGAGCTGAAAGGTTGGAAGCAGGGTGGTGGGGACTGGCAACATCAGAGGACCCGACGTTCTCAGAGCCCGTGCCAGCACCTCTGCGGACCGTTGAACGCTGGCGTGGAAGCTGGAAGCAGCAGCACGAGGGAGACGGGGGAGCCATTTGAGAGACCAGATGGACGAGAGGCGTTCTCTCTTGCACCGTCGCCCCCTGCTGGTCACGGACATCTCTGCGTTGGGGGTCAGCCGCCAGGTCTGCTGCGCTGCCAGGGCAGAGACCCCTCGGCCGCGGACGAAGGCCTGGCTCCGGCGGCGCTGACGGTGGGTGGCAGTGCTTGCGAGCCCGTCACGGAGACGGAGGAAGCAGCGGCGTGCAGACAGGAGAGCGCCATCTCCCTGAACACTGACACACTGCCAGACAGCGCCGGGCAACAGCAGGCCGGCACAAGCCACAGGCAGGGTCCAGAATCCACAAGTCGGAAGCCAAAAAGGAAGCAAAAGAAAGAAAGTGTTAGATACTGAGTTTTAAAATGCACGCAGTGGCCCGATAAAAAATACTATTGTCAAGGTGGATTAAACTGTGTGAGTCGGGGTGTGTGTGTGTGTGGATACCTGTGTGTGTGTGTATACGTGTGTGTGTGTATACGTGTGTGTGTGTTTACGTGTGTGTGGTCATGTTTGTGTGCATACGTGTGTATAAATGTGTGTATACGTGTGTGTTGGTGTACGTGTATGTATAAGTGTGCGTGTGTGTATGCATGTGTCACCGTGCAGATGCGTACACGTACGCTGAATGTTTGTGAGGCCAATGGAATGAAGGATTGCTGAAGATGGGAGCATGTTTTTATAAGACGGTTATTTTACCGAAACAGTTTAAAAAGAAAACGATGGCAGGAAAAAATAATTTGCCTGGACAATGACCAAATGCTGCTGCCGTGGTTATGAGAAGCAACGGTGCAGAGCGTGAGGCTTCTGCTGGGTACTCATTTACAAGTGAAGACACTTGAAACGACGCCAGTGACTGCTGGCTGGCTTTGAGGCACTGCAGCGCTACGATGCCAAACGTGCCCAGAGCAGACCTTTCTGTCTGAAGAAGGGTCTCGACCCAAAAGGTCACCCATTCCTTCTCTCCGGAGATGCTGCTGCCTGACCCGCTGAGTTACTCCAGCATTATGTGCCCATAGCATAGACTGAAATTCTGGAAGAGTGAAGAGGATTCTTCACATAAACTGAACCTAAAGTGGTAAACGTAAGCTCAGAAGCTGCCACTGGCTCTGAAAGGTGATCCCTCAAGCCATATGTTCCAGGTTTGACCAAGGCAAAGAGAGAGGGTCTCTTTGCCCCCCCCCCCCCCCCACCACATGATTCTTCCAAAGTCCCTGAATCGACTGGGAATAAAACGGTTGCCGGTTCACTATTTCACAGGAACAATATCAGTATCTCTGACCATGTGAGTTAAAGCAACCAGGTCCACCCTGTTGAACCTTTCAGTAGAAAGCGAAATGTTAGCGGGTGAGATTTGTTTGGAATGAAAACCACACGTTTCTCCAGCTTCTACATTTTTACTATTGCTGTTAACGGGAACAATGTCGGGATTGAATTGTAATTCACAGCCAACGATGACCAATGGAAGGTGTGGGCTCCTGGAGGAGTGGGGGCTGTGGGGGTGAGTGTGTGTCCGTGCTAGTTATTAACAAATCGTTATTCATTACAAGTTAAGCCAGTGCAACTCTGTTACCTTGTCAATCTTTTCCTCTCTCAATCATCGTCAAAAACCTGTACAAACTGTGGGGCCACAGGCCCCCCGACCACCTGCAGACCCCTCCTGCTGGCCTCTGCTTGTTCACGTGTTGGTTGGCTGCCTGCTGAAGCTGGTCAACGCACTGGTGCTGCACCTGCATCGGGCTGAAAACATCTACCAGCTTATAGGGGCGGCACAGCCGTCAGAGCTGCCGTCTCACAGCGCCAGAGACCCGAGTTCAATCCTGACCTCGGGTGCAGTCTGTGTGGGATTTGTACATGCTCCCTGTGACCGCATGGGTTCCCTCTGAGTGGACCTGTTTCCTCCCACCGTCCCAAAGACGTGCGGGTTTGTAGGTTAATTGGCCAGTGTAAAATTGTCTCTCGTGAGTAGGGAGTGAGATGGGAAAATTCTGTGATTCAATTCAATGAAACGTTGTTGTCACATGTGCCTGGGTACAGTGAAATGCTTTGTTTTGCGTACAACCTGGTAAAATCATGCAGCAGACCCCACCTGGGCCGTACACAAGAGTCGCCACCTTTCGGACGCCAACAAAGTTACGAAAAGTGAATTGAACGGAAAAAGTATGACTAGTGTAAACGGGTGTTGGATGGATGGTTGACGTGGGCCGAATGGCCTGATTCTAGTTTACTTTAGTTTAGAGATACAGCCCTTTGGCCCACCAAGCCTGCGCCGACCAGCGATCCCCACACACTAACACTATTCTACGCACACTTGGGACAATTTACAATTATACCAAGCCAATTAATCGACAAACCTGTACGTCTTTGGAGTGTGGGAGGAAACCGGAGATAGTGAAGGAAACTCGCGCGGGTCGCGGGGAGAACGTACAAACTCCGTACAGACAGCACCCGTAGTCAGGGTCGTACCCGGGTCTCTGGTGCTGTGAGACAGCAACTCTACCGCTGCGCCACCGTGCCGCCCTAAATGCCATTTCATTTAATCAATTCAATTAGTTGAGGAGCCACATTATTCCTTGACTGTACAGGACCTGATTTGCCAAGTGGATGGTCCATCTTGGCCTTCTTGTGAGATCCAAACCATCAGAGAAGCTGGACGGACTTGTGTCAATTCGGTTCACTCCCAGTGACCTGACCAAGCTGCCAATGAAGCCGAGGGCAAAGGCCCTGATATCCTCCTGGCTATAATACAAAAGTACCAGCCACACCCCCCAACCAAGCTGTTCCAGTGCAATGACTGCCCCGGCATCCACCCAACACCGTGAAAGGTTTGTGCGGCCACTGTACAAGAAGGGGGTAAATGATCCAGCTCTTAATGCCCATTACCCCACATGTGAAGCACCAGCAGCATGATGGATGGTGTCCACAGTGCTACCATGTGCCACATAAGTGCTAATCACAAATCTGCTAATCAGGGGTGGCCTACAGTGGCGCAGCGGTAGAGTTTCTGCTTTGCAGCGCCAGAGACCTAAATTTGATCCCGACTACGGGTGCTGTCTGTACGGAGTTTGCACCTTCTCTCTGTCCACGTGGGTTTTCTCCAGGTGCTCCGGTTTCCTCCCACACTACAAAGACGCACAGGTTTGTAGGTTAATTGGCTTCGGTAAAAATTGTAGATTGTCCCTAGTGTGCAGGATAGTGCTAGTGCACTGGGATTGCTGGTCAGAGCGGACTCGTTGGGCCGAAAGGCCTGTTTCCACGCTGTATCTGAACTAAATGAAACTACTAGTGTCAGTCTGAAGAAGGGTCCCGACCCGAAATGTCAACCATCCTTTTTTCTAAAGATGCTGCCTGACCCGCTGAGCTACCCCAGCACTTTGTGTCTATCTTTGGTATACACCAGCATCTGCAGTTCCTTCCTACGCTGCCCAGAACGAAGCAGCCCATCTGACTGGTACTTCATGTGTCACATTAAATATTCTCTCCCTACACACCAGTGCACAACTGTGGCTCACCAAACCATGCACTGCAGAAAGATGCCAAGGCAACCCCAGCTGTACCTTCCAAAGCTGGGACAGGCAGCATAGACACAGGAGCACCACCTCCCACTGGTTCCTCTCCAAGTTGCACCCCATCCTGACTGGTAAACAGACCGCTTACTCACACATTGTCACCAGGTCCAAACCCTGGAACTGCAGACCCAACAATAGTATGGGAGAGTGTAGAAAGGATGCTGCTTTACGCCGAAGATAGACTCAAAATGCTGGAGCAACTCAGCGGGACAGGCAGACGGGAAGAGGCGTCTTGACCCAAAACGTCGCCCATTCCTTCTCTCCAGAGATGCTGCCTTTCCTGCTAAGTTACACTTTTGTGTCTATCTTCAGTAGTAAGGGAGACCTTCACTAGATTGCAACTTTCAACGAAGCTTGTTGACGTTCCCTCAACGGCAGTTAAAGATGCGCAGTAACCTCTGGCTTTGCAAACAAAGGTCCTAACCTGCAAATGAATAAAATTACCACAGCGATGCTGAGTGTTGTTCAGACACTTATTCCTTACAGAAATTTGACAGCTGCAATTAGACGACGGTTCACGGAAATTCCTCTGCCTCCCTTGATACCTTAAAGAAGGGTCTCGACCCGAAACGTCACGCGTTTCTTCTATCCAGAGATGCCGCCTGTCCCCCTGAGTTTCTCCAGCATCTTGTGTCAATCATAGGTTTAGAGGAATATATGGGCCAAGATCAGACAGGTGGGACTTAGTGTAGATGGGACATGTTGGTCAATGAGGGCAAGTTGGGCCAAAGGGCCTGTTTCCACGCTGCATGACTACGACTCTTTTTCCTAAACGCAGTGGATGAAGAACAAGATGCAAAACTCTGGGCCTGTGCTGGAAGAAAGTTTCACCTTGGTCTTGGCTCTTCAGCTTTGACCAGTTTGTAACCTGGGACAGGGTTCAGTAGACAAGGTTTTAAACATGGAGCAAATTACCCCAGCAGATAATCATTGCAATTTTAACCATATGGCAGCTTTATTTTTGTGCAATTTCTTATTGTTCGATGTTGAAATCCTTACTCTCCAAGTGTTGCATTTGTTCTCATTGCTTCTTTGTGAAGTTTAAAAAAAAATAAACCTTGGCTTCTTGTAACCTGCTTCTCTCCATCAGCTGTGGGGTATGTAGAGTGGTCAGAGGGTGATTTCACTGCAGGGCTCTCTGATCAATCAGTCACTGTTGTGGCAGGCTTCGGCTCCGTAACATAATACAAGCAGCTTTCATGGATTCAGATCAATGACCGGGAAGGAACATTTTGAAGAGCACAAACAATTGTATGTATTATATATAAGTAACAAGTTATAATGTCTGCACATCTGAGCCCACTGTCTATGATGGCTGGCCTTGAGAACACAAGAGTCCTGACATCATCAGGCACCACTGTTCATTCCCTCTCCCCCTCCAACCCTCCCTCCCTCTTTCCCCCTTCCCTCCCTGCTCCCTCCCCTTCTCTCTCCGTCTTTACTTCCTTTCTCTCTCCCCTCCTTTTCTCTCTCTCCCCTTCTCTCTCTCCCCCCTCCCGCTCCCTCTCCCCCCTTCCCTCCCTCCCCCCTTCCCTCCCTCTCCCCCCCTTCCCTCCCTCTCCCCCCCTTCCCTCCCTCTCCCCCCCTTCCCTCCCTCTCCCCCCCTTCCCTCCCTCTCCCCCCTTCCCTCCCTCTCCCCTTCTCCCTCCCCTTCCCTCTCCCTTTCTTCACTTCCTTTCTCTCTCCCCTCCTTTTCTCTCTTCCTCTCCCCCTTCTCCCTCTCCCCTCCTGCCTCCCTCTCTCCCCTTCCCTCTCTTTCCCTTCCCTCTCTCCCAAGGTGAGGTCCTTCTCTCACCCCATTGAAATGTTCTCTCATCAACATTGAAATTCCCAATAGCTGAGTCGAAGCAGGCACATATATAACAATATAACGCCACGTTTCTGCCTTAATCTCAGAACAACAGGTGACGATGCCCTAAAACTTGTAATCCTTAGTGCCAGAAACACGAGTTATTTGTAATCTCGGATGCCAAGCTGGTCTCAGATGTTTCTGAGAGGCACATGATTATCTTAGTGACCTTGCAGGTGGCCTTGTGATTCACTGGTCTTGGCATTTACTACCTAAACACCAAGACACCTAATGGCTTTCCTAACTAAAGCGTGACCCTTTGGCACTGTTAATTCAGCTGACAACTTTAGCTCACGGTCTGTTTAACCCTTCCATTACAAACTCCCACCCAGGGTTCTTTCAAAACAATTGACAGGCGACTATTTCAAGAGTCAAGAGTGATTTATTGTCATATGTACCAGATAGAACAATGAAATTCTTGCAGCAGCACAACAGAATATGTAAACATAGCGCACTGTAAACAATATAATAAACGAGAGAGAAAAAAAGAGTTCAGTGTGTATATATACACATATATATAGATCATATATATACATATACACACATGCACACATTTCCTCCCACACTCCACAGTATGTTTTTGGTTTTGTTGGTTAATTGGCTTGGTAGAAATGTAAATTGTCCCTAGTGTGTGTAGCATAGTGTCAATGTGCGGGGTTTGCTGGTCGGCGCCGACTCGGACCACTGAGTCAACGCTGACCATCGATCTCCCGTTCATACTAGTTCTATGTTTTTCCAACTTTCTCATCCACACCTGCCATGTTAGGGGCAATTTACAGAGGCCGATTAACCTACTATGCACCTTCACGTCTTTAATTTATGGACACAAAATGCTGGGGTAACTCAGCATCTCTGACGAAAAATAATTAGTGACAGTTCGAGTCGAAACCCTTCTTCAGACGCAAAGACCCGCAGAGTTACTCCAGCATGTTGTGTCTATAGAGTCATAGAGTGATACAGTGTGGAAACGGCCCTTTGGCCCAACTCGCCCACACCGGCCAGCAATGTCCCAGCTACACTAGTCCCACTTGCCTGCGCTTGGTCTATATCCCTCCAAACCTTTCCTACCCATGTACTTGTCTAATTGTTCCTTAAACAATGGGATAGTCCCAGCCTCAACTACCTCCTCTGGCAGCTTGTTCCATACACCCACAACCGTTTACTATCTTCAATGTAAACCAGCATCTGCAGTTCCTTCCCACACATCTTTAGTTTAATTTATTGTCACGTGGTCCAAAGTCTCAAGTCAGATACAGTTTTTGAAATGTGGGGGGAAACTGAAGCACCATGCTGTCACAGGGAGAACGTACAAACTCTGCACACACAGCACCCGTAGTCAGGATTGAACCCGTGTCTCTAGTGCTGTGAGGCAGCAACTCTACCAGCTGCGCCATTGTGCCACCTGGTTGTGACCAACTGCTCACAAAGGCCATGAAACATCTCACAGAGTAACTCAAACCAGTTGTGCAACATGTAATTCTGCTGAGGACACACACCACTCGTGTAAACACAAGGACCCATTCACGCCAGCCCTGCCACGAGTCTCCACTCGTTAACACGAGTATTAACACACGCACCCACTCGGCCTGAAAAGCTGCTTACACAAATTGTGCAACGCCATGCCCCCACTAGGGTTGCCAACTGTCCTGTATTAGCCGGGACATCCCATATTTTGGGCTAAATTGGTTTGTCCCGTGCGGGACCGCCCTTGTCCCGTATTAGTAGGGTTGCCAACTTCCTCACTCCCAAATAAGGGTTAAAGGGTAACGTCGCCGCCCTGCGCCCCACGTGACCTCACCCAATCAGCGGCCACGTGTTCCCACTCCACCAATGACGGCCTCCCGGACCAAGAGACGGGTTGCTACGCAACCTCCGTTAGGCGGTGCCCGGTCCTCCAGACCAAGACTGTCCGGAGCTAAAATGTCGGAAACCTAGAGTGTAGGGACCTACAGCATTGGGGCCAACAGTGTCCGGGCCCACAGCGCCCCCCCCCGGGCCTAATACGGTATTAGTTCCGGGAGGCGCTGTTGGCCCCGACTCCATTTTAGCTCCATAGTCTAGGCCCGGAGGCCCGGATACTGCCTAACAGTGGTTGCGTATTAACCCGGCTCCCGGCCCAGGCGGCCGCCATTGGTGGAGCAGGAGCACGTGGCCACTGGCTGGGTGAGGTCATGCGGGGCGGTGACGTCACATTGTCCTGTATTTGGAAGTGAGGAAGTTGGCAACCCCCAGCTCCCTCTCTGATATTTACAGTCTATCATTGTCTTGGTTCAATGTTTTTTTTATTGTCACTTGTGAAAATGCGCAGTGAAATCATTTTATTTTCTTGCTTACAGCCCAGGAAAGTATTGCCATGCCCAAGTACAATCCCTGATTAGGAAAGTGTGCAGAAATAATCTACTGAGCCCGCATGCAAGAGGTGCCAGGTGTTGGCGCCATTTTCAAACTCCAGTCCGCGCTCTGGGTGTTATGAGCGATTTCTGATCCAGGCGAGCCCCAGGCTGCTGCAGGGCCTTCAGCACCTGAACCGTAACACTAACATGTGGTGGGATCAGAACAAATTGTGCAAAGCGAGCTCCCACTCTTATATTTACATTATCATTGTACATAACATATTAACATTGGCTTAGTTCAATGGTTTTTTTATGAAAATGCACAGTGAAATCATTTTATTTTCTTGCATACAGTCCAAGAAAGTATCGCCATGTCCAAGCACAATCTCTGATTAGCAAAGTGTAGCTATGACCGTGGGTGGAGTGCTGCCGGAGCTGTTAAAAAAAAAAGCCAAAATAAACAGCAGGGAATTTTTAACTTGCGGGGAATTTAACAGCGGCCGCTCCAACACCAGTGACAGCTCCGGCACCTAAAAAATTAGCACTGCAACACTGGCAAAGACCCACGAACAGCAAAAAAGTAATTGTCAGCTGGCCAAGTGGTAATCCTGACACACTATGTTTGGGCGGAACAATGGCGCAGCGGTAGTGTTGCTGCTTCACAGTACCAGAGACTCGGGTTCGATCCTGACCTTGGCTCCTGCCTGTAAGGAGTTTGTACGTACGCCCTGTGACCACGTGGGTTTTCTCTGGGTGTTCTGCTTTCCTCCTACATCCTAAAGAGGTGCTGGTTTGTAAGCTAACTGGCTTCGGTGAGAATTGTAAATTGTCCCTAGTGTGCTAGTGTACGGGATGATCGCTCTCTGGTGCAGACTCGGCGGCCGAAGGGCCTGTTTCCACGCTGTATCTCTAAACTGAAACTAAACCAAACTAAAAACTAAGTTACTCCCACACTTTGAGTCTATCTTTGATATAAACCAGCATCTGCAGTTCTTTGTTTTCACAAGCAGGATTCGTAACTCTGTTCGACTGCTTGTGAACCTAATTGTATCATCAATTTGATAAGGAAGTCACCCCAAATGTACAAGTGGAACTTGCAGAAGTTCGACACATCGGCAAAGTCACCTGTTCCACACAACATTCTAGTTTTTCCAAAAATTATATTGGCGAGCGAGGGGAACTGTTGGAGAGGGAGTGGGCTGTCGGAGAGCCGGGGGTGGGGGGGGGGCATAGGGTTGCCAACTGTCCCGTATTAGCCAGGACATCCCGTATTTTGGGCTAAATTGGTTTGTCCTGTATTAGGCCCGGGAGGCGCTGTAGGCCCGGACGTTGTAGGTTCGGACAGTGTAGGCCTGGAGGCCTGGGCGCCGCCTAACGGAGGTTGCATAGCAACCCGCCTCCCGGCCCGGGCAGCCGCCATTGGTGGAGTGGGAGCACGTGGCCGCTGTCTGGGTGAGGTCACGTGGGGCGCGGGGCGGTGATGTCACCTTGACACAGTGAGGGCCATCGGAGAGAGGGGTGCCATCGGAGAGAGCGAGGGGGGCCGTCGAGAGCTACCCGGTGGGGTCTGAGAATAAAGGGGAACCTTGGTAGCTTTATCGGCGGCTCCAGAAACAGGACGACACTTGTGTACTACCTAGGTGGGGGTCTGCAGTATGGTTTTACCGGGTTGTGTGCAAAACAAAGCATTTCACTGTACATAAATCCATGCGACAACAAAAGTTTCATTGATTGATGGTTTAAATCAAAGATAGACACAAAATGCTGGAGTAACTCAGTGGGTCAGGCAGCATCTGTGGAGAGAAGGAATAGCTGATGTTTTGGGTCGAGACCCTTCCTTAGACTGAGGTTGAATCAACATTGAACCAGTAATCTCTTCCACTCGTAGTTTGGGCGTCTGATTCGGCGGCAGAACTCTGTGACTTTTCTCAGTCGAGCAGAATTTTTAATGAGAATTTAAAGCAAGATTTGATAGAAGGTGAAAACACATGAAAGATTGTAACTTTTCCCCCACAGAGCTCTGGCTTAGTGGAGCAGAGAGACCTTTCCTGTGCACCTGGAGACGGGCATGACATGCTGGAGTAACTCAGCGGGTCAGGCAGCATCTCTGGAGAGAAGGAATGGGGACCGTTTCGGTTCGAGACCCTTCTTCAGTATCCCATTTCCTTTCCTCCAGAGATGCTGCCTGCCCGGCTGAGTTACTCCAGCATTTCGTGCCATTTCTTTGGTTTCAAACCAAAGATACCAGAGGAACAAGATGGACCACTCGACCCTAAAAACCGTGGGATGTCACGGCGCCATTTTAGTAGGCAGAAACTTGCAGAAACATTTTAAAAGAAAAATAACAAAAATCTGTGAATTGATAGATGAGATGTATTCTGCATTTTAATGGTATCATCACACATACTGTTCCTCCAAAACACTGATTACACTGCGAGAGGCATAACGGACGGCGGGTTTTGCTTAATTGCCCATTGATTGCCATCTTTCATTGCCCATGTTTTGTTTCAATGCCCATCTTTCATTGCCCATGTTTCGTTTCAATGCCCATCTTTCATTGCCCATGTTTCGTTTCAATGCCCATCTTTCATTGCCCATGTTTAGTTTCAATGCCCATCTTTCATTGCCCATGTTTTGTTTCAATGCCCATCTTTCATTGCCCATGTTTCGTTTCAATGCCCATGTTTAGTTTCAATGCCCATCTTTCATTATCATCATATCATCATATCATATATATACAGCCGGAAACAGGCCTTTTCGGCCCTCCAAGTCCGTGCCGCCCAGTGATCCCCGTACATTAACACTATCCTACACCCACTAGGGACAATTTTTACATTTACCCAGCCAATTAACCTACATACCTGTACGTCTTTGGAGTGTGGGAGGAGCCCATGTTTCGTTTCAATGCCCATCTTTCATTGCCCATGTTTCGTTTCAATGCCCATCTTTCATTGCCCATGTTTCGTTTCATTGCCCATCTTTCATTGCCCATGTTTCGTTTCAATGCCCATCTTTCATTGCCCATGTTTAGTTTCAATGCCCATCTTTCATTGCCCATGTTTCGTTTCAATGCCCATCTTTCATTGCCCATGTTTCGTTTCCATGCCCATGTTTCGTTTCAATGCCCATTGTGAGAAAGGGGTAAAAAGGGATAATTGATTTAGACTAAGGATCCTGAGATCCTGAGTTCTCTAGCCGAGCACTGTCTGGTCAGTTATTTCTCAGGGTCGTATTGTCGAGTCAGCTATTTCTCAGGATCCTTAGTCTAAATCAATTATCCCTTTTTACCCCTTTCTCACACCATCTTTCATTGCCCATGTTTCGTTTCAATGCCCATCTTTCATTGCCCATGTTTCGTTTCAATGCCCATCTTTCATTGCCCATCTTTCATTTCAATGCCCATCTTTCATTGCCCATGTTTCGTTTCATTGCCCATCTTTCATTGCCCATGTTTCATTTCAATGCCCATCTTTCATTGCCCATGTTTCGTTTCATTGCCCATCTTTCATTGCCCATGTTTCGTTTCATTGCCCATCTTTCATTGCCCATGTTTCGTTTCATTGCCCATCTTTCATTGCCCATGTTTCGTTTCAATTGCCCATCTTTCATTGCCCATGTTTCGTTTCAATGCCCATGTTTCGTTTCAATGCCCATCTTTCATACAGTCGGAACAACAGACCAGGAACTCGACTAAACCAAGCCTCCTTGAATTATATAACCATCAAGACCAACAAAGACTGTTTCTGCTACTCGCTGTGCCCTGCCTAGTCTAGAACCACCCCTGTTTGGGATCCTTTGCCACCCCGTATAACATTATGCTGCTGATAGTAAATCTTTTAAACTGTCGTTTGCAAACACTACATTTTAAATCTGCAACTGCACGCATGAGGGGGTGGGGGTGTGGGGGTGTGGGGGTGGGGGGGGGGGGGGGGGGGGGGGGGCGGGCGGGCTGCACGTGCACGGCCCACCAGCGGCGGTTGGTGCGGTGTCAACCCGACGGGACATGCTTACTAAAATGGCGTCAGTGTTGGCGCCAAATCAACGATGTGGTCCATCTTGTTCCTCCAGCGTCTTCGGTTTCAGTCAGCATCTGCAGTTCACTTCCCTACACGGTTCCTGTGCACCTGCGTTGGCTTGGTTTCAGGGGTGGGGGGAGTTCCAGAATGACTCAGTCATGTGTGGTGTGTTGAGTTGTGAACCCGCAGCCCCAGCAGCACCCAAATCCAGCCCAGGGGGGTTATCATTTCCTCCTTGCAGCAACCGCGATGGTCATGTGAGTGAGTGAGTGGGAGAGGAAGTCTCAGACTCACACAGTGAGTGTGGAAGTGCCGGGCTAGTTTCAGCAGCGGCCGCTCAGGATGAGGATGAGGATGAGGATGAGGATAGAGGTGGCGGTGAGCAGCTGCCTGCTGTTGTTGTTGTTGTTGTTGTGGGCGGAGGAGGGCCAGGTGAGAGGCGAGACCCCCTGTCCATTCCCACCCACCCAGTGGTGCAGCAACCGCCAAATCGCCACAGACTGCCAGGTACGCTTCCTGACCTTTTTAAACCCGAGCCAGGTAGGCACAAAATGCTGGGGTCAGTCGGCTCTGACAGCGGGTCAGGCAGCATCTGAGGGGAGAAGGAATGGGTGACGTTTAGGGTCGAGACCCTCCACTGCGAATTCTCTTAAACCAGCATCTGCAGTTATTTTCCTACTAACCCCGATCTCTACCACAGTCTGGCTCGAAGGGCCGAATGGCCTACTCCTGCGCCTATTGTCTATTACCTTAACATTTACTCTTGAGCAGTTTAAGGTGCGTGTCTGGGTGTTTTTTTTTAAGCCTATTGTTATTATAGTCGTCCCTTTTCTCCAGAGATGCTCCAGTTACTCCAGCATTTTGTTTTCTATCTTCGGTGTAAACCAGCATCTGTTGTTCCTTCTTACACATATAGAGTCATAGAGTGATACAGTGTGGAGACAGGCCCTTCAGCCCAACCTGCCCACACCGCCCAACATGTCCCATCCACACTGGTCCCACCTGCCTGAGTTTGGCCCATATCCCTCTTAAACCTGTCCTATCCATGTACCTGCCTCAATGTTTCTTAAACTTTGCAATAGTCCCAGCCTCAACTACCCCTTCTGGCAGCTTGTTCCATACACCCTCCTCGTTTTGTGTGGAAAAAGTTACCCCTCAGGATTCTATAAATCTTCCCCCCCCCCCCTCACCTTAAACCTATGTGTTCTGGTTCTCGATTCCCCCACTCTGGGCAAGAGACTCTGTGCGTCTACCCGATCTATTCCTCTCGTGATTTAGTTCCTCCATTGATGGCCATGCTGCTGTTGTACTTTGAATGGTGTCGTGACAATGACAAATGGTCTATGTCTGCTTCTAGTTCGTGTGCTCGTGTGAAACATATTAAATTATTAAGGGATAAAATTATTTACGCGAGATGAAGGAAACATGTTCTTGATGTTGGGGGAGTCCAGAACCAGGGGCCACAGTTTAAGAATAAGGGGGAGGCCATTTAAAACTGAGATAAGGAAAAACTATTTCACCCAGAGAGTTGTGAATTTGTGGAATTCTCTGCTTCAGAAGGCAGTGGAGGCCGATTCACTGGATGTATTCAAAAGAGAGTTAGATAGAGCTCTTGGGGCTAGCAAATCAAGGGGTATGAGGAGAAGGCAGGAACGGGGTACGGTACTGATTGTGGATGATCAGCCATGATCAGGTTGAATGGCGGTGCTGGCTCGAAGGGCCCAATGGCCTACTCCTGCACCTATTGTCTATGTATCTATGAAACAAAGAGTTATTTGGGTTTCACCAGTAACTCGTGGGTAGAGTCAAGAATGTTTTATTGTCATCTGTCCCGAAACGGAACAATCAAATACTTACTTGCAGCAGCACATCAGAGATGTAAACATTGTATTCTGTAAAACCCATAACAAACAACAAAATTCATTCAGTAGATTTTTTTTTCAAAAGGCAAATAAATAGACAATAGTGAAGATAGACCCAAAATGCTGGAGTAACTCAGCAGGACAGGCAGCATCTCTGGAGAGAAGGAATGGGTGACGTTTCGGGTTGAGACCCTTCTTCAGACAATAATAATGCGAAACTCAAATAGAATGCCCTCAAGTCTACATAGGTTCAGAGCCCTTTTGGACGTTGTCGTATTTAATAGCTTGATGGTTGTAGGAGCTGCTCCTGAACCTGGACGTTACAGTTTTCAGGCTCCTATCTTTAGTTAGTGGGTGGTGAATCTGTGGAATTCATTGTCACAGATGGCTGTGGAGGCCAAGTCATTGGGTATTTTAAAATCTGAGATGAACAAATTCTGGATTAGTAAGGGTGTCCAAGGTCGGGGTGAAAGCAGGAGAATGGGGTTGAGAGGGAAAGATAGATCAGCCCTGACTGAGTGGCGGAGTAGACTCGATGAGCCGAATGGCCGAATCCTGCTGCTGTGACTGATGAACCTCTGGACGAGCAGTTGGAAGAGGCTGGTAAGTGCTGGTGAATGGAAGGGTATTGTCCGTTCTGCATGGACATGGTGGGCTGAGGGGTCTGGTTCAGTGCTGCGTGACTGTGTGCCCTGCAGTAGGGCCAGTAACTGACCGGTGCCTCTCGCTGTTGCAGGTGCTACCCTGGTGTCTGGAATCCAAGCCGCCTACGCCTGCCAAACCCGTACAGATCAGCCTGTACTACGAGAGTCTCTGTGGAGCATGCCGTGGCTTCCTCGTGCTGAGGCTCTTCCCCACTTGGCTGATGCTGAACGATGTGATGAACGTCACCCTGGTCCCATTCGGAAACGCCATGGTAAACGCTGGTGCCAGTCCGAGGGGAGCCGTCTTTTTTTTTTAGATTTCGAGATACAGCGCGGAAACAGGCCCACCGAGTCCGCGCTGCCCAGAGATCCCCGATCCTACACACACTAGGGACAATTTTTACATTTTACCTAGTCAATGAACCTACATACCTGTACGTCTTTGGAGTGTGGGAGGAAACCGAAGATCTTGGAGAAAACCCACGCAGGTCGCGGGGAGAACGTACAAACTCCGTACAGACGGCGCCTGTAGTCAGGATCGAACCTGAGTCTCGGGCGCTGCATTCGCTGTAAGGCAGCAACTCTACCGCTGCGCCACCGTGCCGCCTTAGTGTGGTTTAGTTTTTTCTTTACTTTGTAAGTTTGTAGTTTTAGTTTGTGGTTGTAGTTTAGAGATACACCGCAGAAACAGGCCCTTCGGCCCACCGAGTCCGCGCCGACCACCAATCCCCGCACACTGGCATTATCCTACACACACACACCAGGAACAATTTACAATTTTACCAAGCCAATTAACCTATAAACCTGGCGTGTGGGAGGAAACTGGAGCACCTGGAGAAAACCCACACAGGTAGGCCACGTGGAGAATGTACAAACTCCTTACAGACAGCCCCCGTAGTCAGGATCAAACCCGGGTCTCTGGCACTGTAAGGCAGCAACTCTACCGCTGCGCCACTGTGCCGCCCTGGGCAGGTGGGCCAGCTAGTTGCATCTGAATCCCATCAACAGAAAGAGGACTTCGATCAAGTTCAGAGGGAACTGTGTGAGCAATATTGTATGATCTCACTTTAAATTAGTCAAGGGGCGGCATGGTGGTGCAGCGGTAGAGTTGCTGCCTTACAACGCCAGAGGTCCGGGTTCCATCCTGACTACGGGTGTGTTTTTACACAGTTTGTACGTTTTCCCCGTGACTGCGTGAGTTTTCCTCGGGTGCTCCAGTTTCACACCAAAGCCGTGCAGGTTTGTAGGTTATTTGGCCGGTACAGATTGTAAATTGTCCCCCGTGTGTAGGAGAGCGCTAGTATACGGGATGACCGCTGGTTGGTGTGAACTGCATGGGCTAAAGAGTCAGTTTCTGCGCTGTATCTCTTCTTCCCTGTGGCTATCAAACTGTGCAACTCCTCCCCCTTCTGTCGTTGGATAGAGTAACTCCCCTCCCCCCCCTTCCCAATCTTTGCATATTCCCAATCCTTTCCACCCGTCACTTTAATTTCACGTTTCTTTTTTTTTTGTGTGTTTTATGACTGTTGGCAGATCAATTTCCCTCCTGGGATAAATAAAGTTCTATCGTATCGTATCTTTAGAAGACCACCTCCTGTGTTGAAGGTAGACACAAAATGCTGGAGTAACTCCTGAGATGCTGCCTGTCCCGCTGAGTTACTCCAGCATTTTGTGTCTGTCTTCAATTTAAATCAGCATCTGCAGGTTTTTTTTCCTACACATCTCCTGTGTTAAACTTAGTTTGATTAAAAAAGTTGGCACTAGATTTGGAAGGGTGAGATTTTTTTCCACAACCCTTTCTTGGGTGGAGATTGGCCTGAACTCAATCCACACTGGGTTATGGTGATGCCTCCATTTGTTCATCCGGTGATCGTTTTGACTCTGTCTCTTGCAGGAGAAAAATGAGAGCGGGAAATGGGTGTTCAGTTGTCAGCACGGCCAGGAGGAGTGCCAGGGAAACATGATTGAGGTGCGTACCACGTCCTACCAGGGACGAGAGGCCTGTGATTGTTCCTCCACCCCATGCCCGGTGGCTCTGCCTTCCTCCCACAGGCTTCCTGCAAAACTGCCTTGCCTTACGAGAGTCAAGATTGTCATATGTCCCAGACTGAACAATGAAATTTTTACTCGCGGCAGCGCAACAGAATTTGTAAACATAGTACACTATAAACATAATAAACGTGAAATGTTCAATGCGTATGTATGTGTATATATATATGCGCAAACACACACGTGTGCATATATACATATACATGTGTGTATATATACACGCACATATATACACACATATACATGTATAATTGTGCGTATGTATATACACACACGCACATACATTTTTGTGATACGTACACACACACAAACACGATCAGATCACTGATCCACGAAGCCATTCTCTATTTTTCAGCTTAATGGATGTCATAGACATCACTTGCTTGAAGAATCTCCGATGAATATTCATTGGCACTGTAAGACTTTGGATTTAACTTTGTGATAACTTTGAATCTGTCAACTTCTCTTGCATTAATGTTTGAGTTGTTAGATTGTGTCTCAAACCACGGGACTACCTTCCTTCCTCCCCCACCCCCGCCCCCCGTCCCGGGAGCAGCTGGATTCCGTGCATGCCAACTGCGTGTTTCCGGGTTTGTTGCGGCCGCATGTCACTGCTGCATTGCTGCATGGGTATTGTTTGGGTTTTTGCAGGCCTGCTTGATGCACACACTCCAGGACCCCTTCCGCTACTTCCCCATCATCTTCTGCATGGAGTCGGCAGTGGACGTGATACCAGCCGCGCAGCAGGTGAGTGTTGGACCCGCGCCACGGCCGTTACCCCCTGGGTACGTGGGCACTCCACCCCGTTCCCTCTCCATCCCAAGCAAGGCACAGAGCAGGCATCTCCATCCATATACACTCCAGCTGATCGATCGTGATGCACCAAAGTGGGGTGCTTCATAGGGTTGCCAACTGTCCCGTATTAGCCGGGACATCCCGTATATTGGGCTAAATTGGTTTGTCCCGTACGGGACCGCCCTTGTCCCGTATTATGCCCAGGGGGCACTGTATGCCCGGGGGCGGGGCCGCTGTAGGCCCGGGGGAGGGGCATTGTAGGCCCAGACACTGTCGATCCGGACACTGTAGGCCCCGGGGGCCATTGTAGGCCCGGACACTATAGGCCCGGGGGCCGCTGTAGGCCTGGACAGTGTAGGCCCAGGCACCTCCTAACGGAGGTTGCATAGCAACCCGCCTCCCGGCCCGGGCAGCCACCATTGGTGGAGCGGGAGCACGTGGCCGCTGGCTGGATCAGGTTACGTGTGGCGCAGAGCGGTGACGTCACCTTTTGTCCCTTATTTGGGAGTGAGAAAGTTGGCAACTCTAGTGCTTCATGACACAGGAGTTCGAACCGTTCAGCCAAATGTTCAGTTTAGTTTATTGCGCTAACCAGTCAGCAGAAAGACAGATTACAATCGTGCCATCCACAGTGTACAGATACATGATAAAGGGAAGAACGTTTAGTGCAAGATAAAGTCTGCGGGTCTCCAATGAGGAAGGTAGTAGCTCAGTGTCCATCCCACTGCCTCTCCCATCCTGCTCCAACTGTCCCCTCTGATCCCTGGCTTCAAATGGTCATCTTTTAGATTTTAGTGATGCAGTGTGGAAACAGACACTTCGGCCTAATAAGTCTGCACCGACCAACAATCTCCTCTACACTGATTCTATCCTGCACACTAGGGCCAATTTACTGAGGCCAATTAACCTACAAACCTGTATCATCATCATCATATCATATATATACAGCCGGAAACAGGCCTTTTCGGCCCTCCAAGTCCGTGCCGCCCAGCGATCCCCGTACATTAACACTATCTACACCCACTAGGGACAATTTTTTACATTTACCCAGCCAATTAACCTACATACCCTGTACGTCTTTGGAGTGTGGGGGGACACCAGAGATTCCAGAGAAAACCCACGCAGGTCACAGGGAGAACGTACAAACTCCGTACAGACAGCACCCGTAGTCAGGATCGAACATGGCTCTCTGGCGCTGTGAGGCAGTAACTCTACGGCTGTGCCACCATGCCGCCCTATACTAACAGCTTCCAATGTCAAGAGAGTTTTGAGGGGAATAGGTCTGCAGAAATCAGGGCCTGAGGCATTTTGTGTCACCTTCCCACTTCCTCTTTTCTGCAGAATATTTCTTGGTATTCCCACTTCCCCGTTCACCCAAATCATCGGTGCTGTGGCCACTTTTGCTTCCACTTTCCACGTCCTTGCTGGGACGGTTCCCCTTGGTTTAGTTTAGAGATGCAGCGTGAAAACAGGCCCTTCGGCCCACCGGGTCCGCGCTTACCAGCGATCCCTGCACGCTAACACTATCCTACACACTAGGGACAATGTACAATTATATTGAGCCAATTAACCTACAAACCCGTACGTCTTTGGAGTGTGGGAAGAAACCGGAGAACTCTGAGAAAACCCACGCAGGTCACGGCGAGAACAAAAAAAATCTGAACAGGCAGCATCTGTGGTCAGGATTGAAACTGGCTCTCGGGTGCTGTAAGACACTGCCTTAACTACCTCCTCCGGCAGCTCGTTCCATACACCCACCACCCTTTGTGTGCAAAAGTTACCCCTCGGATTCCTATTAAATCTCCCCCCCCCCCTTCACCTTAATCCTCTGGTCCTCCAGTTCTCGATTCCCCTATCATGGGCAAGAGATTGTGCATCTCCCCCACCTATTCCTCTCACAATTTTGTATACCTCTATTAAGATCACCCCTCATCCTCTTGCGCTCCAAGGAGTAGAGTCCCAGCCTGCCCAACCTTTCCCTGTAGCTCCAGCCCTGGCCACATCCTGGTAAATCTTCTGGGCAAGAGGGAAGCGTTTGCAAGGGGAAGGGCAGCTCTTTTACGGTTCAGTTTTGACGCCTCTGTTCCGTTCCGTTCTGTCATCTCCGCAGTGTCTGAAAGTCTACGAGCCCAACGTCACCTGGGGTGAGATTGAGAAATGCGTCCAGGGTGACCTGGGGCGTCAGTTGATGCACCGCAACGCAGAGAAGACGGCAGCGCTAGACCCACCTCACCAGTACGTCCCCTGGATCCTGGTCAACGGGGTAAGCAATGAAACCCACCGCTGCACCTACGCAAGGGCAAAGCCCTGACCCCAGCAATGAGTGGGTTAACATAGGAGCATTCAACGGCACTGGGCTTGTGCAGGTGTCAGGGGTGGAGGCCAAGTCATTGGGTATTTTCAAGATGGAGATTGACAGATTCTTGATTAGTGCGGGTGTCAGGGGTTATGGGGAGAATGTGGGAGAATGGGGTTGAGAGGGAAAGATAGATCAGCCATGATTGAATGGCGGAGTAGACTTGATGGGCCGAATGGCCTAATTCTGCTCCTCTGACTTATTAACATAAGATGATTTGATTGAAACTCACGTGAATGTGAGGGGACTTGACAGGATGGATGTGTACAGATATTTTCCCCTTATTTTCTACAACTAGAACGGATCACCTGTTTAAAAAGGCAAGGGGAATTTTTTTCTCATGTGAGAACTCCCATTCTTTAAGGATGTATACCAGTACAGCGCAGAAACAGGCCCTTTGGTCCACAGTGTCTGTGGTGGGGGGGGAGAGGAAAGGTCAGTGGGTGGGTGGGGAATTTCCCTGTCGATTTGCAACTTGGGCCTGGCCAAGATGGCCGTTCAAAGATCTAGGCCGAGGGCACTTGAGGATTCTGCCCAAGTCGATTGACACATGTCATTTAGAAGTAGGATCAGAATCCACCGCGATTCTGTTTGACGTCGTCCATGTTCATTTTTGTTGAACTTTGTTTCCTGGAGGACAAAGAGTTAATTACCTTCAGTCACTACATTGAACACCTAATTCTCTGGAACGTCAGAGGTTGACGAGAGACTTTACGGAAGTGTACAGAATTATGAGAGGCACAGATAAGGTAGACAGTCAGAACCTTTTCCCCCCACAGTGGAAATGTCCAATACCGGAGGGCATAGCTTCGAGGTGAGAGGGGGAAAGTTTAATGGAGATGTATGAGGCAAGTTTTTCTTTTACTCAGAGTGGTGGGGGCCTGGAACACATTGCCAGGGGTGGTGGTGGAGGCAGATACGGCAGTGGCATTTAAGAGGCTTTTAGACAGCCACGTGGAAGTGCAGGGAATGGAGGAATATGGATCACGGACAGGCAGATGACCAGTTTAACCTGGCATCATGTTCAGTGCAAATGTTGTGGCCAAACTTGCTTAATGTAAGAGCCACATACGATAAAGTTCAGATGTTTGAGAGCCGCAAGACATGAACAAAATTTACACATACGTTTTTATTGTTACATACACATTTCAATTCTTAAATATTTTTACTAACCATGAACATTAAACTTACGTTTTATTCCAACGGGGTCTCAATTCATACCCAGTAAATAATTATAAAGCTTGAAATTTTTTCTTATTTACTGTGATGAAAAAAGGAGCTCAGCCAACATATTTCCACGAGCCGCATATTAAAGGTCAAAGAGCCGCATGTAGCTCGCGAGCCGCGGTTTGGCCACCCCTGTTCTATATGGTCTAATTTACTTGGTCACTAATCATCTATACAGTTGTGACGATTGGTAACCGAGTAGCTTATCACAGGCACCACAAGTTATTCAGTGCAGTGACTGAACATAATTAGCTCTAGGTTTTGCTGGTTGTACATCACCAGTTATAGAAGTACCAATGATTATTATGATGGGGTTAATGTTTACCCATGCTCCACCAGGAAGGAGAGCGTTGGATAATGCTTGTGGCACGTGGGTTGCTTGTTAGCACCAATTTAAACGGGTGCCCACACTGCCACCCTGTCTACTTCAGATCGACAAGAAACTGGAATTGGCATCTCCTTACATTGCATGGAGCTGGGCAGCCCGGTGGCACTGTGACCACGCGGTTTTTCCCTGGGTGCTCCGGTTTCCTCCCACGCTCCAAAGGAGTGCAGGTTAATTGGCTTCTGTAAATTGTCCCTAGTGTGTAGGATAGAACTAATGTACAGGGTGATCGCTGGTCGGCGTGGACTCGGTGGGCCGAAGGGCCTGTTTCTATTGCTGATTCTCTCTAACTTAAACTAAAGCTGATGATTTATCAAGATGTATGTCAATCAAATAATTCTGACAATTGGATCCATTTAGGTTACTCAGCAAAACGTTTGTACACTTTGACTCTTGTACACTCTCGGTCTCTAATTGCGTCCAGAGGTTTCACTCATTGTGTAAACATTGCCAGGGTTGGCCACTGGTGCAGTCTGCAGGCATGTCATTAACACAGCAGGTTCACAACAGACCTTGCTGCTGTGACTTACCTAAGTTCACTCCTTCGTTCCTTTTGTTGAGAAGCAGGAGAATAACTCTATCTTTATCTGAATAACTTTATCTGAAGCTGGCTCTGATTTTGGTAAATCTTCATTGACATTACAGAAACATACTGACGAGTTGGAGAGCCAGGCTGTGAACTCTCTCTTTAACCTGGTGTGCAGCACTTACAAGGTGAGTAAACGATTAACTGCAGTCATATCGCCAACACTGAAGTACCAAGAAATGGACTCTTTAAGGTGTTCAAAGGAGCGTTGTATTGTCACAGGGCAGCACGGTGGCGCAGCGGTAGAGTTGCTGCCCTACAGCGCCAGAGGCTCGGGTTCGATCCTAACTACGGGCGGTGTCTGTACGGAGTTTATACATTCTCCCCGTGACCTATGTGGGTTTCCTCTCACACTCCAAAGATATCTAAATTTGCAGTCTGAAGAAGGGTCTCGACCTGAAACGTCACCCATTCCTTCTCTCCAGAGATGCTGCCTGTCCCGCTGAGTTACTCCAACTTTTTGTGTCGATCTTTGGTTTAAATCAGCATCTGCAGTTCCTTCCTACACACATGGGTTTGTAGGTTAATTGGCTTTGGTAAAATTGTAAATTGTCCCCTGTGTGTGTGTGTGTCTGTCTGTGTGTGTGTGTGTCTGTCTCTGTGTGTGTGTCTGTCTGTGTGTGTGTCTGTCTGTCTGTCTGTCTGTGTGTGTGTCTGTGTGTGTGTCTGTCTGTGTGTGTCTCTGTGTGTGTGTGTCTCTGTGTGTGTGTCTCTGTGTGTGTGTGTGTCTCTCTGTGTGTGAGTGTCTGAGTGTGTGTCTGTCTGTGTCTGTGTGTCTGTCTGTGTGTGTCTCTGTGTGTCTGTGTGTGTCTCTGTGTGTGAGTCTGTCTGTGTGAGTGTGTGTCTGAGTGTGTGTCTGTGTGTGTCTGTCTGTGTCTGTCTGTGTGTCTGTCTGTCTGTGTGTCGTCTGTCTGTGTGTGTCTGTCTGTGTGTCTCTGTGTCTGTCTGTGACTGTCTGTCTGTGTGTCTGTCTGTGTCTGTCTCTGTGTGTCTGTCTGTGTGTGTCTCTCTGTGTGTGTCTGTGTGTGTGTGTGTCTCTGTGTCCTGCCATTGATCTCGGTGCTACGGCAATGTTGTGATCTGCTCACGGGGATTTGCCTTTTTCCCCCACAGGGGGAGAAGCCGGTGGCTTGCCAATTGTTGGAGGGAAGGAGATCGTTCCCACACTGCAAGGCTGTGTAGTCACCCCACTCAGTCCAGGGGCACCGACCGACCGGCTCATGTTCAGCTTGACCTATTGGGTGGAAAGGATGTGCACTCTGGGGAGAGGAGAGACGGAATTTGCTTTGATCAAACGCGAGAGTGTTTACGACTAACATGCACTGCTGCAGCTGCTGAGCCACTGTGCAGCAGTGATCTGACCGTTGTTCTACTAACCCTTACTATTTTTATATATCCCCGACTCCTTCGGTAAAATCAGTAAACAAATCATAGGCATCAGTTTGAAAATAATAGCGTTTTCTTTAAAATTGTCTTTTGAGATTGCAAACTAATTAATGTACAGGAGCAATGTGAAGGCTTTAATGCAAACATTTTTATCAAACAGGAAATGAATGCAGAGGGCGTCTGCACTGAATTAAAAATAAATGCACTTATTTTAACAAAAGAATTGCTTTGCTTGTTTCTTTATTTCTAATATGTGGATTTCCATGGCCAATATAGACAGGGATAGGGATATGGATCAGGTGCACGCAGACAAGATTAGTTTATCTTGGTATCATGTTCGGCTCAGACATTGTGGGTTGAAGGGCCTGTTCCTGTGCTGAACTGTTCTACGTAGTATGTGTGTTCGATACCAGTCAATGCCCATCAGTTTAATAAAAATTCAAGATAAACTTTATTCAAGTAAAAAATATGTACAGTACAGGAACTGTGCAAAATATTATTCCGACATTCTCGGAGGCTGTACATACATTCAATACTGTTTACACATCACACAATTTTACTCTCCCCTGTAGGAGGGGTTAGTCATAAGGTAATGAGTGATAGGAGTAGAATTAGGCCATTCGGCCCATCAAGTCTACTCTGCCATTCAATCATGGCTGATCTATATCTCCCACTCACCCCATCCTGCCTTCTCTCCATAACTTCTGACAATTGTACCTACCTATCTATCTATCTATCTATCTCTGCCTTTAAATATCCATTGACGGCCTCCACAGCCTTCTGTGGCAAAGAATTCCACAGATTCACCACCCTCTGATTAAAGAAATTTCTCCTCATCTCCTTCCTAAAAGAACGTCCTTTGATTCTGAGGCTCTGGCCTCTAGTCCCAGACTCTCCCACTAGTGAAACCATCCTCTCCACATCCACTTTCTATCCACTTTCATTCACTATTCGGTATGTTTCAATGAGGTCCCCCCCCCCCTTGCAGGTGGCTCAGGGGTCAGTGAGCTGCCTGCACTCCGAAAGAACGTCATTGCTTCCAAGGTGCATCAGGACCCACAATGAAGCAAGACTGAGGTACAGTGAAAAGCTTTTGATGTATGCCAACCCGTCAGCAGAAAGACAATACATGATTACAATCAAACCACCCATGGTGTAAATTGTCCCATGTGTGTGTGGGATAGTGTTCGTATGCGGGGATCGCTGGTCGGCGCGGAGTCGGTGGGCCGAAGGAAGGGACTGTTTCCGTATCTCTAAACTAAGACAAAGTGCAATTCATGGGATGTGCAGAGCTGGTGGGGAGGAAGTGTATGGAGGTGGATGCGAGAACCTGAGCGTGCCACCAGGTGGCGCCTAAGACCACGTCCTAGGTGGCTGATGACCAGAGGATGGGTTGACTCTGCCCACAACTTGCACACTAAAGTCAGCAAAATGTTGCCAAGATAACATTGAGTGTAAGAAAATAACTAGATGCTGGTACAAATCGAAGGTATTTATTCACAAAATGCTGGTCAGGCAGCATCTGAGTGCCCATAGCTGTCAGCAAGGGCCCATAGCGAGCACCCAGAGGCGTAGCTATGGGCACTCGCATGGGCCCTAGCTACGCCTGCCTCTTTGTCGGGTACATCGAACAATCCCTGTTCCAGACGTACACCGGCCCCATCCCCGAACTCTACCTCCGCTACATCGACGACTGCATTGGTGCTACCTCTTGTACCCATGCAGAACTCACTGACTTCATACACTTCACTTCCAATTTCCATCCTGCCTTTAAATATACCTGGACTATCTCCGTCCGACATCACCCTGCCGTTTCTGGACCTCACCATCTCCATCACAGGAGACAGACTAGTATAAACCCAGTGACTCACACAGCTATCTGGACTACACTTCTTCCCACCCGGTCTCCTGCAAAACGTCTATCCACTACTCCCAATTCCTCCGTCTACGCCACATCTGCGCCCAGGATGAGGTGTTTCACACTAGGGCGTCAGAGATGTCCTCATTCTTCAGGAAATGGGGCTTCCCCTCTTCCATTATAGACGAGGCTCTCACTAAGGTCTCTTCTACATCCCGCAGCTCCGCTCTTGCTCCCCCTCCCCCCATTCGTAACAAGGACAGAATCCCCCTCGTTCTCACCTTCCACCCCACCAGCCAGCGTATCCAACAAATCATCCGCCAACATTTCCGTCATCTCCAACGGGACCCCACCACTGGCCATATCTTCCCATCCCCTCCCCTTTCTGCGTTCCGCAGAGACCGTTCCCTCCGTAACTCCCTGGTCCACTCGTCCCTTCCTACCCAAACCACCCCATCCCCGGGCACTTTCCCCTGCAACCGCAGGAGATGCAACACCTGTCCCTTTACCTCCCCCCTCAACTCCATCCAAGGACCCAAACAGTCTTTCCAGGTGAGACAGAAGTTCACCTGCACCTCCTCCAACCTCATCTATTGCATCCGCTGCTTCTTTACATCGGCGAAACCAAACGCAGGCTCGGCAATCGCTTCGCTCAACAACTGCGCTCAGTCCGCCTTAACCAATCTGATCTCCCGGTCGCTGAGCACTTCAACTCCCCCTCCCATTCCCAGTCTGACCTTTCTGTCATGGGCCTCCTCCAGTGCCATAGTGAGGCCCACCGGAAATTGGAGGAACAGCACCTCATATTTCGCCTGGGCAGCTTGCAGCCCAGCGGTATGAACATTGACTTCTCCAACTTTAGATAGTTCCTCTGTCCCTCTCTTCCCCTCCCCCTTCCCACATCTCCCACTGTCTTCCTGTCTCCACCTATATCCTTCCTTTGTCCCGCCCCCCTGACATCAGTCTGAAGAAGGGTCTCGACCCGAAACGTCACCCATTCCTTCTCTCCTGAGATGCTGCCTGACCTGCTGAGTTACTCCAGCATTTTGTGAATAAATACCTTCGATTTGTACCAGCATCTGCAGTTATTTTCTTACACTCAGGAGAGAAGGAATGGGTGACGTTTCGGGTCGAGACCCTTCTTCAGACATTGAGATCATTCACAATTGCGAGTTAAAATAGATGTAGATTTTAGGGGGGGGAACCGTTGAAGATCAAGGATATCCATTGTTAAACACATTTATAAAAAGGAGAACTGAAAGATCTTTTATGTCCACTTTGCAAAGAAACATTGTGGGGATTTTTGATGGAATATATTGAATGTATGGCAAATGAAGTTTCTCGTATATGTTGCAAAACATATTTGGCTAATAAAGTATTATTGTGATCGTGTGATTGTGATATTACATGAGGAACAAGTGGACGACTTTAGTTCATGCTCACAGCTGTGAATGTTATTGGTGAGTTTGATTGCACTAAAATGTATTCTGGTTTTGACTCTTCTGATACTAATGTATTATTCCAACCTCCAAATGTGATCTTCGGATTTGCTTGGTCTGATCAACGTTATGAAGCCACCAAGGGCTTTTCACTGTTGGGAGGTCTGCTATTGTTTATTGTCTATTGTCTATTGTCTATTGGCTCTGCAAGGCAGCAACTCTTCCTCTGTGCCACCGTGACAATCTGGTCTGTGCATCACATCCTTTCTTTAGCTTCATCCTTGTGCTTTTGTGTGTTGTGTTACTGTGAAAGTAAGAGTTGATTTGGTGGAAGTTATTCAACCAGTGCTGTGAGCCCATGTTGAAACATTATGCTGCTTGGGGAGTCACGGGTTAGGGCTGTTCTCTAAAAACGAGAGCAGATTTCTGAGAAGTTAGGAAACACTGTCACGAATTTTGCAATTGAACGTAGTTGTGGTAAGTGGGGAAATAGAAGGTTTATATATGCAATTGGCTCACAGACTAGTCACAGCCTGGTTGGGTGACAGAGCAGGCTTGAGTCAAACAGGCAGGCCCTGTGGCTGTGTTTCCACCACATCCCGCTTCAGGCTCTAACTAGATCACAGTGCTAGAGTAACTCAGTTGGCCAGGCAGCATCTCCGGGGAACATGGGACATGGATAAGCAATGTGTTGTATCGGGGTTATTGTTCGAACAGATTGTAATGGTGGGGAGACAATAGACAATAGGTGCAGGAGGAGGCCATTCGGCCCTTCGAGCCAGCACCGCCATTCAATGTGATCATGGCTGATCATTTTCAATCAGTACCCCGTTCCTGCCTTCTCCTCATACCCCCTGACTCCGCTATCCTTAAGAGCTCTATCCAGCTCTCTCTTGAATGCATTCAGAGAATTGGCCTCCACTGCCTTCTGAGGCAGAGAATTCCACAGATTCACAACTCTGACTGAAAAAGTTTTTCCTCATCTCAGTTCTAAATGGCCTACCCCTTATTCTTAAATTGTGGCCCCTTGTTCTGGACTCTCCCAACATTGGGAACATGTTTCCTGCCTCTAACGTGTCCAACCCCTTAATAATCTTATACGTTTCGATAAGATCTCCTCTCATCCTTCTAAATTCCAGTGTAAACAAGCCTAGTCGCTCCAGTCTTTCAACATATGATAGTCCCGCCATTCCGGGAATTAACCTAGTAAACCTATGCTGTACGCCCTCAATAGCAAGAAACATAGAAAACATAGAAACATAGAAAATAGGTGCAGGAGTAGGCCATTCGGCCCTTCGAGCCTGCACCGCCATTCAATATGATCATGGCTGATCATCCAGCTCAGTAACCTGTACCTGCCTTCTCTCCATACCCCCTGATCCCTTTAGCAAAAAGGGCCACATCTAACTCCCTCTTAAATATAGCCAATGAACTGGCCTCAACTACCTTCTGTGGCAGAGAATTCCACAGACTCACCACTTTCTGTGTGAAGAAATGTTTTCTCATCTCGGTCCTAAAAGACTTCCCCCTTATCCTTAAGCTGTGACCCCTGGTTCTGGACTCCCCCAACATCGGGAACAATCTTCCCGCATCTAGCCTCTCCAACCCCTTAAGAATTTTATATGTTTCAATAAGATCCCCCCTCAGTCTTCTAAATTCCAGCGAGTACAAGCCTAGTCTATCCAGTCTTTCTTCATCCTTTCAATGAACAAACTTGAATTGCTTTCTCTCAAGCACTGGAGGCTGAGGGGGGGGGGGGACTTGACAGAGGTGAATGGAACTGTGAGAGGGATAGGGTAGAGGGTAGACAGTCAACCTTTTCCCCCAACGTGGAAGTATCAAAAATTAGAGGGCAAAGCTTTAAGGTGAGAGAAAGCCAAATTTAAAGGGGATGTGTGGGGTCATTTTACTTTTTGCACAGAGGGTAGTGAGTGCCAGGGGTGGTGGTGAAGGCAGTTATGATAGCTTTGAAGAGACTTCCAGATATGCACATGGATGTGCAGGGAATGGAGGGATATGGATCATGTACAGACAGAGTTGATTAGTTTCACCTGGCATCATGTTTGGCATGGACATTGTGGGCCAAAGGGCCTGTTTCTGTGCTGTACTGGTATACATTCTTAAAGAAGGAAGTTCTCAAGTTGCTTTGTTAGAAATAAAAAATACCCATACCTTTTAAACGGGGTGATCCCTAGTTCTAGACTCATACAAGGGGGAAATATCTGTACACGTCCATCTTGTCAAGTCCCCTCACATTCAAGTATGTTTCAATTAAAATCATCTTATAAGTCATAGGAGGAGAATTAGGCCATTCGGCCCATCGAGTCTACTCCACCATTCAATCCTAGCTGATCTATCATTCCCTCTCAACCCCATTCTCCTGCCTTCTCCCCATAAACCTTGATACCCATACGAATCAAGAATCTGTCAATCTCCACTTTAAAAATACCCAATGGCGGCCTCTCCAGCTGTCTGTGGCAATGAATTCCACAGGTTCACCAACCTCAAACTAAAGAAATTCCTCCTCATTTCCTTTCTACAGGTACGTCGTTTTATTCTGAGGCTCTGCCCTCTGGTCCTAGACTATCCCACCAGTGGAAACATCCTCTTCACATCCACTCTATCCAGGTCCCTCACTGTTCAACAAGTTTCAATGAGGTCCCCCCTCATCCTTCGAAACTCCAACGAACACTTGCCCAGTACCGACAAATGTTCATCATGCGTTAACCCATTCATCCCTGGGAGCATTCGCGTTGACCTCTTGCACTCTTCTAGACTCCAGCAGGTGGGTGCCTAGCCTCTCCCACCTTTCTTCATAAGAAAATCTGATCATTACAGCTATGCATGAATAAACAAACATTCTCTGAAATGCTTCGAATGCACCAACATAACATCCTTAAAAATCGTATACAGTATTCCAGATGTGGTCACAACAGCCCAATAAGCCTAATTTGCCTGATATAACCTGATATCACCTGATATAACTGAAGCGTAACTTCCATACGTTTCTATTCAGTTCCCCTCACAATACACAGTAACATTGCTTGTCTCATAATTACTTGCTGGATCTGCACACCAGCCATTTTCTCACCAGTGGAGCCACGAGATAGGACGACGTTCTGATTCCTCTGCATTTCAGAGTTCTGCAATCTCTTATTTCGATCATTTTTTCGTGGCCAATTTGACCTTTTCCAACATGATTTGCCATATCATTGCCCTTAATACACTTAACCCACCCACATCCTGGGTAATCTCCTTGTTAAGACTTCACAATTTACTTCCATTGGCCAATTTAGCAACCATATGTCCGTTTGAGATGCCAACATTGATCCCTGGGGCACACTGTTTAATGCATCTCACCTGGGGCACACTGCTTAATGCATCTCACCTGGGGCACACTGCTTAATGCATCTCACCTGGGGCACACTGCTTAATGCATCTCACCAACCAGAAATGACCCACCTCTGGGAGAAATAAAAAGAAAGCGCAGATGCTGAAACCTTGAGCAAAACACAAAGTGCTGGAGTAACTCAGCGGGCCAGGCAGCATCTATGGAGTACACGTACTGCCGATGTTCCTTCTTCGGACCCATCTCGGTTTCCTATTAACCAGCCAACCCTCTGTCCCCTGACCTTTCCTCCAGAGATACTGCCTGACCCGCTGAGTTACTCCAGCATTTTGTGTCTATCTTCTTTCTGTCCACAGTGATGTGCTAGCTCGTACACCTCAAAGTTATATTTCACGCATTCGCAGTTAATTTGGCATGTGAGCAAATTCTTTCTGGAAATTTAAGTACAATGGGTCCTCTGGTTCCTCCCATCCACAGCACATGTTGCAGTTACCTACAAAATCAGCTGGCCTGCTGCCATAGTCATCGCCTTCCCACCCCCGGCCTCCCGTCGAAACTCAAATATTAACACAACCTCTCCCTCAACCTCTAAAGTCAGGAATGAGTCTGACAGCCTCACAGTCTCCATCCTCCCGCCCTCTGAATTAGATTTCTTGCGCTCCATCAAGTCAAGTCAAGTCAAGTCAATTTTATTTGTATAGTACATTTAAAAACAACCCACGTTGACCAAAGTGCTGTACATCAGTTCAGGTACTAAGAACGAACATACAATGGCACACAAACATAACAGCACATACATAAACAATTCACAGCGCCCCCTCAGAGGGCCTCAAACGCTCGGGAGTAGAAATAGGTTTTGAACCTGGACTTAAAGGAGTCGATGGAGGGGGCAGTTCTGATGGGGAGAGGGATGCTGTTCCACAGTCTAGCAAAAGCGCGGTCACCCCTGAGCTTAAGCCTAGACTGCGGGATAGTGAGTAGCCCCAAGTCGGCCGACCTGAGGGACCTGGAGATAGAGTGGTGGGTTAGAAATTTTTGATATGGGGGGGAGGGGGGGAAGCCCGTTTAGGGCTTTGTATGTGAATAGGAGGTAAAGGATAATGTTCCTGGTGCAAGTGGAAGACGAACCAGGAGGATCTGGCTGATCTCCTAAAGATAGACACAAAATGCTGGAGTAATCTGCAGCTCCCCCTACACTTTGCTGATTTCTTGATGTCATTGCTAACATTTCAATCAAAGCCAACAACAGTGCTTGGCATTATTATCAGTTGTCGGAGCTGGCTGGATGCGCATTTGCTTTCACATTTCTTGCACCGTCCCTGCAAGAAATGCCTCAAAGCATTTTGTTGGTTGCAACATGCCGAAATTATGATAAGCTTAGAAATGCAAATGTTCTCACTGGGGCGGCACAGTGACGCAGCGTTATAGAGTTGCGATGCCGGTCACACGGGTTTGATCCGAACTACAGGTGCTGTCTGCACGTTCTCCCCGTGACCTCCCACATTTCAAACATGTGCAGGTTTGTCAGTTAATTGGCTTCTGTAAATCGTCCCTGGTGTGTAGGATGGAGCCGGGTGCATGGGCTAGTCTATCCAGTCTTTCTTCATATGAAAGTCCCGCCATCCCAGGGATCAATCTAGTGAACCTTCTCTGTACTCCCTCTAAGGCAAGAACGTCTTTCCTCAGATTAGGAGCCCAAAACTGCACACAGTACTCCAGGTGCGGTCTCACCAAGGCCCTGTACAACTGCAGTAGAACCTCCCTGCTCCTAAACTCAAATCCTCATGCTATGAATGCGAACATACCATTCGCTTTCTTCACTGCCTGCTGCACCTGCACGCTTGCTTTCAATGACTGGTGCACCATGACACCCAGGTCACGTTGCATCTCCCCTTCTCCTAATCGTTCACCATTCAGATAATACTCTGCTTTCCTGTTCTTGCCGCCAAAGTGGATAACCTCACATTTATCCACATTATATTGCATCTGCCATGCATTTGCCCACTCGCCTAATCTATCCAAGTCACTCTGCAGCCTCCTAGCATCCTCCTCGCAGCTAACACTGCCACCCAGCTTCGTGTCATCTGCAAACTTAGAGATATTGCATTCAATTCCCTCGTCCAAATCATTAATATACACTGTAAATAACTGGGGTCCCAGCACTGAGCCTTGCGGTACCCCACTAGTCACTGCCTGCCATTCCGAAAAGGACCCGTTTATTCCTACTCTTTGCTTCCTGTCCGCCAAACAATTTTCTATCCACCTCAACACTGAACCCTCAATACCGTGTGCTTTAAGTTTGTACACCAATCTCCTATGTGGGACCTTGTCGAAGGCCTTCTGAAAGTCCAGATTTCATCGACTGTTTCTCCCTTATCCACTCTACTAGTTACATCCTCGAAAAATTCTATAAGATTCGTCAGACATGATTTGTCTTTGGTAAATCCATGCTGACTTTGTCCGATGATATCACCACTTTCCAAATGTGATGCTATTACATCTTTAATAACTGACTCTAGCATTTTCCAGACCAAAACTGCACACAGTACTCCAGGTGCGGTCTCACTAGGGCCCTGTACAACTGCAGAAGGACCTCTTTGCTCCTATACTCAACTCCTCTTGTTATGAAGGCCAACATTCCATTGGCTTTCTTCACTGCCTGCTGTACCTGCATGCTTCCTTTCAGTGACTGATGCACTAGGACACCCAGATCTCGTTGTACGTCCCCTGTTCCTAACTTGACACCATTCAGATAATACTCTGCCTTCCTATTCTTACCACCAAAGTGGATAACCTCCCACTTATCCACATTAAACTGCATCTGCCATGCATCCGCCCACTCACACAACCTGTCCAAGTCACCCTGCAACCTCATAGCATCTTCCTCACAGTTCACACTACCACCCAACTTTGTATCATCTGCAAATTTGCTAATGGTACTTTTAATCCCTTCATCCAAGTCATTAATGTATATTGTAAATAGCTGCGGTCCCAGCACCGAACCTTGCGGTACCCCACTAGTTACTGCCTGCCATTCTGAAAGGGACCCATTTATCCCCACTCTTTGCTTTCTGTCTGTCAACCAATTTTCTATCCATGTCAGTACCCTACCACCAATACCATGTGCTCTAATTTTGCCCAATAATCTCCTATGTGGAATCTTGTCAAAGGCTTTCTGAATGTCAAGGTACACCACATCCACCGGCTCTCCCCTGTCAATTTTCCTGGTTACATCCTCAAAGAATTCCAGAAGATTAGTCAAGCATGATTTCCCCTTCGTAAATCCATGCTGACTCGGAACAATCCTGTTACTACTATCCAAATGCTCCGCAATTTCGTCTTTTATAATTGCTTCCAGCATCTTCCCCACCACTGATGTCAGACTAACTGGTCTATAATTTCCCGTTTTCTCTCTCCCTCCTTTCTTAAAAAGTGGGACAACATTAGCTACCCTCCAATCCACAGGAACTGATCCTGAATCTATAGAACATTGGAAAATGATCACCAATGCATCCACAATTTCTCGCGCCACCTCCTTAAGTACTCTGGGATGCAGATCATCAGGCCCTGGGGATTTATCAACCTTCAGTCCCATCAGTCTACCCAACACCATTTCCTGCCTAATCTGTACCTCGGTAGACGTGACAATAAACTAAACTGAGAGAGCATCACTTATGAAAGATCAAGCCAATTATCCTACAAACCTGCGCGTGTTTGGAGCGTGGGAGGAAACCGAAGAAATCCCACGTGGTCACGGGGAGAATGTACAAACTCCGTACAGGCAGCACCCGTGGTCAGGATCGAACCCGGGTCTCTGGCGTTGTAAAGCAGCAACTCTACTGCTGCGCCACCGTGCCGCTCCTTTAATTGTTCTGTTGTTGGTAATTAAATCAAAGAGAGATTTAGATTTAGAGTTAGATTTAGGTCTCAGGGCTAAGGGAATGAAGGGATAGGGGGGGAAAAGCCAGAACGGGACACTGGTTGTGGATGGCGGTGCTGGCTCGAAGGGCTGAATGGCCTACTCCTGCAATTATTTTCTATTATTCTATGTAAACACTTGACTCTCAACTGAGCGTGTAAAGGGTTGAGAGTTACGAGTTAAGAGTGTTTAATTGACGTATGTACAGCCAATAGAACATTGAAATTCAGACTTGGGCCTGCAGCATGACAGGACTGTAAACATACTACTCATAAAGCATTGAAATTCCCACTTGCAGCAGAACGTAATGTTTATAGATATTCTATAATTAACAAAAGTTCAATGAATTACTAACTGGTCAGTAAAAACAAACAAGGGTGTATCTCACAAACAGTGATCGTCAATCCAGTTGAGAAACTAGATTGAGTTACAAGTTAGAACAAGTTTTGTGACTTGATAAAAGAACAGTAAGTTTAAAAGAGTGACAAGATTATTGATGTGTAGGAAAGAACTGCAGATGCTGGTTTAAATCGAAGGTAGACGCAAAATGCTCAGCGGGACAGGCAGCATCTCTGGAGACAAGGAATGGGTGACGTTCGAGTCTGAAGAAGGGTCTCGACCCGAAACGTCACCCATTCCTTCTCTCCAGAGATGCTGCCTGTCCCGCTGAGTTACTCCTGCATTTTGTGTCTGCCTGACGAGAACTAGACTGGTTAGAAATTTTCATTTCCTTCAAAGCTTTATCTTTCCAAAAATAAACTGTATTCTTAATACAAAAATATACAAAACAAAAGCCGTGGAAAATTCTTAATACATTCTCGGTGCCTGTACGTTCAATGTTGCTAGTGTTATACCCGTAGTGTTAACACCACCCACTTTCCTTACACACAGCTCCATTGCTCTTCATGCTAAATACACAATTTGGATAATCAAGGCCTGATTAGAAACAGTCAACATGGATTTGTGCCTGGAAGGTCATGTTTGACTAATCTTCTTGAATTTTTTGAAGAGGTTACCAGGGAAATTGATAAGGGCAAGGCTGTGGATGTTGTCTATATGGACTTCAGTAAGGCATTTGACAAGGTTCCACATGGAAGGTTGATTAAGAAGGTTAAATCGTTGGGTATTAATAGTGAGGTTGCAAGATGGATTCAACAATGGCTGAATGGGAGATACCAGAGGGTAACGGTTGACAATTGTATGTCAGGTTGGAGGCCAGTGTCTAGTGGAGTGCCCCAAGGATCTGTGTTGGGTCCACTGTTGTTTGTCATTTACATTAATGATCTGGATGATGGTGTGGCAAATTGGATTAGTAAATATGCAGATGATACTAAGATAGGTGGAGTAGTTGATAGTGAGGTAGATTTTCAAAGTCTACAGAGAGACTTGGGCCTTTTGGAAGGGTGGGCTGAAAGATGGCAGATGGAGTTTAATGCTGATAAGTGTGAGGTGCTGCATTTTGGTAGGACAAATCAAAATAGGACGTACAGGGTAAATGGTAGGGAATTGAGGAATGCAGTGGAACAGAGGGATCTGGGAATAACTGTGCATTGTTCCCTGAAGGTGGAATCTCATGTGGATAGGGTGGTGAAGAAGGCGTTTGGTATGCTTGACTTTATAAATCAGAGCATCGAGTATAGAAGTTGGGATGTAATGTTGAAATTGTACAGGGCATTGGTGAGGCCAAATCTGGAGCATGGTGTGCAGTTCTGGTCGCCAAATTATAGGAAGGATGTCGACAAAATGGAGAGGGTACAGAGGAGATTTACTAGAATGTTGCCTGGGTTTCAGCACTTAGGCTACAGAGAGAGGTTGAACAGGTTGGGTCTTTATTCTTTGGAGCGTAGAAGGTTGAGGGGGGTCTTGATAGAGGTTTTTAAAATTTTGAGAGGGACGGACAGAGTTGACGTGGGTAGGCTTTTCCCTTTGAGAGTGGGGAAGATTCCAACAAGGGGACATAGCTTCAGAATTGAGGGACAAAGGTTTAGGGGTAACATGAGGGGTAACTTCTTTACTCAGAGGGTTGTGGCTGTATGGAATGGGCTTCCGGTGGAAGTGGTGGAGGCTGGCTCGATTTTATTATTTAAGAGTAAATTGGATAGGTATATGGATAGGAGGGGATTGGAGGGTTATGGTCTGAGTGCAGGTAGATGAGACTAGGTCAGGGAGAATGGTCGGCGTGGACTGGTAGGGCCGGACAGGCCTGTTTCCATGCTGTAGTTGTTATATGTTATATATGTTATATGAAGGAACTGCAGGTGCTGGTTTAAACCGAAGATAGACACAAAGAGCTGGAGTAACTCAGTAGGGCAGACAGAATCTCTGGAGAGAAGGAATAGGTGATGTTTCGGATCGAGAACCTTCTTCGGTGACAACAAGCTAACGTGACAACATGCTAAACTCAAACTCAAAATGAAGCAAAATGTGGGGTAGGTTGGAGGATTGAAACTGTACTCTAGTTGATGGAAACCTGATAACAGATGGGAAGAAGCTGTTCCTGAGTTTGGTGGTGGGCACTTCCGAGCTTCTGTATCTTCCGCTCAATGAAGGAGAAGATGGAATGGGCAAGTTGGGCCGAAGGGCCCGTTTCCACACTGTATGAGTCTATGACTCTAAGGAATGATTGGGGTGAGAAAGGTCTTCAGGGCTGATATCCCTTCCCTTGTCCGAAGGGTGTCCCCACAACAATTATGAGCGAACAGGTGGTTATTTTGTATCATGAATTGCCCCACATTATGAGCTGAATGGCCTCAGTAATGATTGTATGTTCCACAGTGGTCTGTTTTCTTGTGCTCGGTACTTCTGGATCAGGCAGGATGATGGTATTCTTCTGATACAGGTACCACCGTTGTTCTAAAGACCTGAATGTTTGACTCTTTCCCTTCCAATAGTAGCTACAAAAGGAAGCAACCAAAAAAAAAGCAGGGTAGGTTTTGAAAACCAGGACTGTACTCTAGTTTCTGGAAGCGTTAACAGAGGGGAAGAAGCTGTCCCTGAGTCCGGCGGTGCGCGCTTTCAAGCTTCTGTACCTCCTACCTAATGGGGGCGAGGGAGAAGGATGGATGACCGGGATGGGAGAGGTCTTCTGGAGGGAATAAGTAGGGAAATGGGACTTAACATTGTCAGGTATGGAAGGAGCTGTGGGAATGAAGAGATCCAGGGATAACAAGGACATGCACTTCCAATTGACATTAGACAATAGACAATAGACAATAGGTGCAGGAGTAGGCCATTCAGCCCTTCGAGCCAGCACCGCCATTCAATGCGATCATGGCTGATCACTCTCAATCAGTACCCCGTTCCTGCCTTCTCCCCATACCCCCTCACTCCGCTATCCTTAAGAGCTCTATCCAGCTCTCTCTTGAAAGCATCCAACGAACTGGCCTCCACTGCCTTCTGAGGCAGAGAATTCCACACCTTCACCACTCTCTGACTGAAAAAGTTCTTCCTCATCTCCGTTCTAAATGGCCTACCCCTTATTCTTAAACTGTGGCCCCTTGTTCTGGACTCCCCCAACATTGGGAGCATGTTTCCTGCCTCTAATGTGTCCAATCCCCTAATTATCTTATATGTTTCAATAAGAACCCCCCTCATCCTTCTAAATTCCAGTGTATACAAGCCTAATTGCTCCAGCCTTTCAACATACGACAGTCCCGCCATTCCGGGAATCAACCTAGTTTATCTCAAGGTTTATCTCAAGGAGATACAAGGAACTACAGATGCTGGTTTACACAAAGAGAAAGTGCTGGAGGAGCTCGGCGGGTCAGGCAGCATCTCTGTGTATTTGTTTGGAGTTGCCGTGAGACCATGGACCATCCCGTGCTCCTCATCCATCGCTCTGAGGGAATCGATTTTAGGTGAATAATTCACAGGCAGGTACATCAAATCCCTCTGTAAATTATTAATCAGCATGGTCCCAGCACTCTCTGGACAAAATGATTCCAGGGTCAGTGTGATCTCGATCAATAATCATTGCTTATATTTGAACACATACCAGGCTCCAGCTGAGCATCAGACAGCCAGGGTTTGTTGCTGGCAGCATGAAGCTTCTGGCGGAGCTGCTCATTCTATCTCTTTGTGCAGTGAGTATGTGTTATTTTTTAATGGGCTGCGGAACTCTGGTCGTGGAGTCAAACAGCACGGAAACAGGCCCTTCGGCCCAACCTACCCATGCCAAACAAGATGCCCCATCTACACCAGTCCCACCTACCCGCGTTTGACCCATATCCCTCTAAACCTATCCTATCAATATCCCTGTCCAAATGTTGTTATAGTACCCATCTCAACTACCTCCCTCAGCAGCTCGTTCCATGTACCCATCACCTTTGGAGGGAAGAAGTTGCTCCTCGGGATCCTACAAGGATGAGTCTCACTCTTCTCCCCTCTCCCATCAGGCAAGAGGTCCAGAAATGTGAAAACGCACACCTCCAGATTCAGGGACAGTTTCCCCCCGGCTGTTATCAGGCAACTGAACCATCCTGTGGAATTCTCTGCCACAGAAGGTAGTTGAGGCCAGTTCATTGGTTATATTTAAGAGGGAGTTGGATGTGGCCCTTGTGGCTAAAGGGATCAGGGGGTATGGAGAGAAGGCAGGTACAGGTTACTGAGCTGGATGATCAGCCATGATCATATTGAATGGCGGTGCGTACAGGCTCGAAGGGCCGAATGGCCTACTCCTGCACCTATTTTCTATGTTTCTATCCTGTCATCAACTAGAGAGCAGTCCTGACCTCCCATCTACCTCATTGGAGACCCTCGGACTATCTTTAATCGGACTTTGCTGGACTTTATTTTGCACTAAACGTTATTCCCTTCATTCTATACCTGCACACCACGCACGGCTTGATTGTAATCGTGTATAGTCTTTCCGCCGACTGGATAGACCGTGACCATTTAAAAAAAAAACTGTACCTCACTCAGTACATGTGACAATAATAAACTAAAGTAGACCTCTGGTGTCCAGAGTAGAGGACTGATTTGTGCAGGATGGAACTGCAGATGCAGGTTAAAACCCATACAGAAAAAGCTGGTGTAACTCAGCGGGACAGGCAGCATCTCTGGAGAGAAAGAATGGGTGACATTTCGAGTTGAGACCCTTCTTCAGACTGAAGAGTCGAAACGTCACCCATTCCTTCTCTCCAGAGATGCTGCCTGACCCACTGAGTTACTCCAACTAATAAGTGTCTATCTTCTGTCTTACCCTTGTACCCGTCTGCACGTTTCTTAAATGTTGGCATAGTCCCTGCCTCAACTACCTCCTCTGGCAGCTTGTTCCATACACTCACCACCCTGTGTGTGTGAAAAAGTCACCCCTCAGATTCCTATTAAATCTTTTCCCCGTAGATAGACACAAAATGCTGGAGTAACTCAGGGGGTCAGGCAGCATCTCTGGAGAGAAGGAATGGGTGACGTTTCAGGTCGAGACCCTTCTTCAGTCTGCCTGTCCCGCTGAGTTACTCCAGCGTTTTTGAGTCTGTCTCGAGGACTGATTTCTCCAGTGGCCCTGACGCCGTGCCCGTGGGCAGGGGTCATGCATCTCTCCAGCAGACACCGAGGCTCCAGCACACGCCGCGGACACCACCCAGTCTGTTTCCTTCTGTCGGTCTAGGTTGGGAAAAGGTGTTGGAACGAGGGGGCCGGGAATTGGCCTCCTGTGCACATCAGCGTATTCTACGAATCCCTGTGTCCCGATTGTCGGGCCTTCATGGTCCATCAACTCTGCCCGGTGTGGACGAGGATGAGGGAGGTTCTGAACATCACCCTGGTACCGTTCGGCAATGCTGAGGTAACTCCTTGCAACCTGTGTGGGAAGGAACTGCAGATGCTTCGAAGATTGGCACAAAATGGGGAGGGGAGGGGGGGGGGGGGGGTGAGGGGGTGGAGAGAGGGGGGGAGGGGTGGTGAGAGGGAGGGGTGACTCTGATCAATGTGTTTGAGGGATTTATCTTTGGACATTATCCAATGCCTCTTACAAGATAACTCGACTATCAATTCCAGACCGTTTGTTGGCACTTGCTCAAGTTTGAAACAAATAACAGTAAAAAAATATGTGCTCTGGAAGTCAGGCTGACCCTGTCATCAAAGTTTGCTAAACTCCCACATGGCACCGGTTACAGGTTTAATTTCTAACTGAATCTAACCTTTCCAGACACTTTGCATATCTAAGGAGCGGGGGTTTGGAATAAGTTCATGTCATAGGAGCAGAATTAGGCGAGTCTAATCGAGTCTACTCCGCCATTCAATCATGGATGAACTATCTTTCCCTCTCAGCCCCATCCTCCTGCCTTCTTCCTGTAACCTTTGACGCCCTTAGAAATCAAGAATCAAAGTGCTGGAGGATCAGTCAGCATCTGTCAAGGGAATGGACAGTTACTGTTTGTGTTCAGACTGGAGCGCACAAGGCAAAAAAAAACAAAGTGCTGGAGAAACTCAGTGGGTCAGGCAGCATCTATGGAGGGAAATGGATGGTCGATGTTTCAGATTTGGTCTGAAGAAGGGTTCTGGTCTGAAACGCCATTTGTTCGTTTCCTGCCGAGTACCTCCAGCACTTTATTTTTTGCATAAGATTCCACCATCGGCATTCCCTTGTGTAGGAGTACACCATGCAATGGTTTGTTCACTGCCCACAGAGGTGCAGCAAGGAAAGAGGCCCTTCGGCCCAACTCCTCCATGTCGATCGTGATGCCCCATCCAAGCTAATTGCATTTGCACGCATTTAGCCCCTGTCCCTCTAATCCGTGCCGTCTTGCCCTGTACAGAGTTTACACTGCCTCCTCACTGGTAGCCACATCCGTCTTGAGTTCATAGCTTTCGATTAAACCTTCTAACACTTACAAATAAGTTAATATTTGTGATCCCTTATGGGACATTACGACTCGCATCCAACGAATATAAGCTCCCATTCATTATGTGTTCCCTCTGTCTCCTCATCCAACTTCCTAAGCAGATTGATCATTTTCCTTCATAAAGCCAGCATGTTGGCACAGGGGTAGAGTTGCAGCTTCACAGCGCCAGAGACCCAGGTTCGATCCTGACCACGGATGCTGTCCGTACGAAGTTTGTGCATTCTCCCTGTGACCACGTGGGTTTTCTCCGGGCGCTCCGGTTTCCTCCAACACTCCAAAGACGTACAGGTTTGTAGGTTAATCGGCTTGGTATAATTGTAAATTGTCCATAGTGTGTGCAGGATAGTATTAGTGTGCGGGGATCGCCGAAGGGTCTGTTTCCGTGCTGTATCTCTAAACTAAACTAAAATCTAAAGGTCATGGACCTGTACAGCATGGAAACAGGCCCTTCAGCCCGCCTTGTCCATGCCGACCACACTGGGCTAGTCCCATTCATCTGCATTCGGCCCTTAGCCCTCCATCTCAATAGGAGTCAGCGTTAGCCACAGTCTCCTATGTGGGACAGTATTAAAAGCAGACTGTAGTTCACATAAATCACATCCATATACAATGTACATGCTCACTGTCACAATTCACTAATGTTAATTGCCTCTTCAAAGGATCAGGCAACCACCAGACACTCTGAACACCATCCAGAGTCTGAAGAAGGGTCTCGACCCAAAATGTCACCCGTTCCTTCTCTCCAGAAATGCTGTCTGTCCCGCTGAGTTACTCCAGCATTTTGTGTCTACCCACAATTTCATGAACTAGTTTCAGAAATTCACTATATTTATGACCTTCATTGTTTCGAATTTACTGTACAGACTGCTTGTTTGCATTACTAATTGTCCCATACATTTTATTATTTAGAGTTATTTTACACGTGTTCCTGGGCTGTTTTTTACAGATGTCCTTGCATTACCCTGTCCTTGGATCTGCTGTGTTTTCCCACTTCACTGTTGTGCTATTTATTTCACTCTTCCCTGCCGGCAGCTCTTTCCATCGGAAACTTGTTGCTACCCGGTGGATCCTTGGAGTCAGAGACTCACACGGCACGGAAGCAGGCCCTTCGGCCCAACTTACCCATGCCGACCAACATGCCCCATCTACACTAGTCCCATCTGTCCACACTTGGCCCATGTCTCTCTACACCTGTCCTATCCATGCACCTGTCCAAATGTCTCTTAAATTATATGATCTATATCTACATACTAAAACTCTCATTTGTTTGTTCGTTTGTTCCTGAACTACAGCCAAAACGGTACACGATAGCGCGACAATTTTAGGCCCACCTTACTCACCGTCGTCCCTTTGGTGCTAATGGAAGAAGGTTCATTGAAATCAGTGTTATATTTTTAAAGTTATTCACATTTTAAAGTTTAAATCTATCTCCTAGGGAGGGAGGAGGGGGGGGGGGGTGGAGGGAGGGAGAGGGGAGGATAAGAGGGGGTTGAGAGGGATGGAGTTGGGGGGAGGGGAAGGGGGGGGAGGGAGGGGATGGGGAAGGGAGTGGGGGGAGGGGGAGGGGAGGAGAGGATGCTGCACCAATGCAGGAGAGGTTTGGGCCCAACGGGTCCGCTTGGTCTAGTAGTACCTAAACGCTCTTCACATTATTCCCTTTATCATGTATCTGTACACTGTGGACGGCTCAATTGTGATCATGTATAGTCTTTCCGCTGACTGGTTAGCACGCACAAAGGCTTTTCACTGTACCTCGGTGCACGTGACAATAAACTAAACTCAACTCAAGAAGTAATTTTCCATCCTTTCAGCTAGTTCTCCTTGTGGTGAGATCCTTAGCTTAGAGTTAATGATGTCCGGGCTGTGCAGGTACATTCCTGCCTTAGAGTTAATGATGTCCGGGCTGTGCAGGTACATTCCTGCCTCTACATCTCAAGTTCCCTGTGCTTCACTCCGCAGGTAATTCAAGGTGCCCAGGGCGAGCAGTTCAGGTGCCAACACGGGGAGGAAGAGTGTCTGGGAAATATGATCCAGGTGCAAGTCATGTATTGCTGCTACTCAACCGTCGACCGGGATCCCAGTCGTTTAACGTTGCCACGTATCCGTGCTTCCGGGCATCAGCGAGCCTTCTTGGCTAATACGGGTGTCAGAGGTTCTGGGGAGAAGGCAGGAGAATGGGGTAAGGAGGGAAAGATAGATCAGCCATGAGTGAATGGCAGAATAGACTTGATGGGCCGAACGGCCTAATTCTACTCCTATTCCTTATGACCTTCTGGGCTCCCCATATTCTGTGCCACTGGCACCAGGATAAAGCTGACACTGGAGCCATGTCACTGCCTGGTCTCCTACCCATCAAAGGATGTACTCATCATGGGGGGGGGGTGCAACGATTGGTCAGGTTAATTCCTGGGAGGTTCAGTTTTCTGAGTAAGATAGATGAGGCCTTCTATCCACGAATGTGATTCTAATGAGAGATTCATACAGGGCACATGTGTTGGAAGGAACTGCAGATGTTGGTTTAAACTGAAGATACAGTAGACACAAAATGCCGCAGTAACTCAACGGGTCAGGCGGCATCTCTGGAGGGAAGAAATAGGCGACGTTTTGGGTCGAGACACCTTCTTCGGACTGAGAGTCAGGGGAAAGGTAAATGAGTGATGTAGACAGTGATACAGAGAGATGTAGAACAAATGAATGAAAGATATGCAAAAAAGTAACGGTGATCCAGGAAACGGTGGAGCCCACAATGGTCCATTGTTGGCTGTGGGCTAGGTGATAACGAGTTATGCAGACAGTGGAACTCAACAGGACAACAGTGAAACTAGTAGGACGACTAGCATGGGGGAGGGACGGAGAGAGAGTGGATGCAAGGGTCACTTGACGTTAGAGACATCATAATTCATATTGCTGGGTGTAAGCTGCCCAAGCAAAATATGAGGTGCTGTTCTTCCAATTTGCATTGGGCCTCACAGGATGCCCAGTTACCAAACACTTTAACTCCCATTCCCACACTGAACTCTCCGTCCTGGACCTCCTCCATCAGACAAGTAATGAGGAGGGATTTCTTTAGCCAGAGTGTGGTGAATCTGGAACTCATTGCCACAGACAACTATGAGGCCAAGAAAGTGAGTATTTTTAAAGCAGAGATTGACATGGTCTAGATTTGTAAGGGTGTAAAAGGTTACAGGGAGAAGGCAGGAGAATTAGGTTCAGAGGGAAAAATAGATGAACCCTGATTGAATGGCGGAGTAGACTCGATGGGCTGAATGGCCTAATTCTGCTCCTGTGACTTGTGAACTTATAGCCAAATTAGAACTGAAATGAGGATAGAGTCATAGAGTGATACAGGGTGGAAACAGGCCCTTCTGCCCACCTTGCCGACATCGGCCAACATGTCCCAGCTATACTAGTCCCACCTGCCTGTGTTCGGTCCATATCCCTCCAAATGTCCTATCGAACTGTTTCTAACTGTTTCTTAAACATTGGGATTAGGGTTGCCAACTGTCCCCTATTAGCCGAGACATCCCGTATTTTGGCCTAAATTGTTTTGTCCCTTATGGGACCGCCCTTGTCCCGTATTAGGCTTGGACGGCGCTGTAGGCCCAGACGCTGTAGGCCCAGACGCTGTAGGCCCGGACACTGTAGGCCCGGACACTGTAGGCCCGGACACTGTAGTCCTCGACACTGTTGGCCCCGACACTGTTGGCCCCGACACTGTAGGCCCCGACACTGTAGGCCCCGACACTGTAGGCCCCGACACTGTTGGCCCTGACACTGTAGGCCCGGACACTGTAGCCCGGGGCCCACTGCAATCCCTCACAGTGTAGGCCCGGGCACCGCCTAACAGAGGTTATGTAGCAACCCGCCTCCCGGCCCAGGCGGCCGCCATTGGTGAAGCGGGAGCTCGTGGCCGCTGGCTGGGTGTGGTCACATGGGGCGCGGGGAGGTGACGTCACCTTGTCCCGTATCTGGGAGTGAGGAAGTTGGCAACCCTAGTTGGGATAGTCCCAGCCTCAAGTACCTCCTCTGGCAGCTTGTTCCACACCTTTTGTGTAAAAAAGTTACACCTCAGATTCCTATTAAATCTTTTCCCCTTCACCTTGAACCCATGTCCTCTGGTCCTCGATTCCAGGGGACAATGGGTTTGTGGATATTAAGGGAGCCTATATATAGTGGAGTTTTTACTGACCCGTATGCACTAAAAGGAATTTTAGTGTACCCTAGGCACATGTAAAAATAAAATACAATTAAAACATTGAATCAAGGGACAGAGGGTGATCAAAGATAAACGCAGCTGAAGTATATCAGCCATGAACTCGAGCTGAAATGTCTTCAGCTTTTTTTTTGTTTAATTAATAGAAAGTTTCACAGTGGTGCCTTTTCCCTGCAACCTTTGTTTGTCCTTGAGCAGAGTTGCATGATCCATCACCTGAAGAACACCTGGTCTTACCTGCCGGTGGTTTGCTGCATGGAGTCTGCCCCCACAGTGCTCACAGCGGCCCAGCAGGTCAGTAAGTTCCCACCCCCCCCTCAGCGCTGCTCCCCCTCAGCCTCCAGGTGCTGCTTCTCCTGCTGTCCGAATTTCTCCAGCCTTCTACTGACACGATGCTTGTGGGCCGAACCGTGGGCAGGCGGGACTAGTGTAGATGGGGGCGTCTTGGTCGGCAAGGTGGGCCGAAGGGCCTGTTTCCAGGCTGAGGGACTCTGAGATCCTGGACTACACAAGACTCGCTCTTGAGCAGTGGACAGGGCAGAAGGCGTCGCATGGTCCCCCTACTGACCACTGGAGCATTGAGGCGTAACTTCAGCTCACCACATCGCCTCTGCACTGGCTGGCTCACCCCAATTCCAGAAGAACCCCATTGTGGGAGGCGAGTTCAGTTTAGAAATACAGCGCGGCAACAGGCCCTTTGGCCCACCGGGTCCAGGCTGACCCAGCGATCCCGTACACTTGCACTATCCTACACACTGGGGACAATTTACTATTTACAATTAACCTACAAACCTGTACTTCTTTGGAGTGTGGGGGAGAAACCGGAGCACCTGGGGAAAACCCACAAGGTCACGGGGAGAACGTACAAATCCCGTGAAGACAATACCCATAAGTCAGGATAGAACCAGGGTCTCTGGTGCTGTAAGGCAGTGACTCCACTGCAGTGCCACCATCAAAGCCTGGCTAGTAATAGGTGCACAAACACATTCAGGTGGGGGGGGGGGCAGGGGGGTTATGGGCAGATGGTTGGACAAAGTCCAGAGATGTAAAGACAGTTGTGAGATAAATGGATTGAAGAGTTGCAAATTGTGAATCTAGAGGAAGGAATGCAGGTGGATCTGTCGATGTATTGATCTTCCAGTGTTTACAAGCCCACGCGCCAGCCATGACCTGGGAGACCATCAGCGATTGTGTCAATGAAGAGTTGGGCTCCCACCTCATGCATCTAAATGCTCGCAGGACCAACGATCTGGAGCCACCACATCTTTATGTCCCTTGGATTCTCATCAACGGGGTAAGGCAGTCTGAAACAAGTGCGAGAGTTAAGTGTATCTTATTGTCATCTTATTATCTTGAAAGATAGAAAATAGGTGCAGGAGTAGGCCATTCAACCCTTCGAGCCAGCACCGCCCTTCGAGCCAGCACCACCATTCAATATGATCGTGGCTGATCATCCAAAATCAGTACCCCGTTCCTGCTTTTTCCCCGATATCCCTTGATTCCGTTAGCCCTAAGAGCTAAATCTAACTCTCTCTTGAATGCATCCAGTGAATTGGCCTCCACAGCCTTCTGTGGCAGAGAATTCCACAGATTCACAACTCTCTGGGTGCAAAAGTTTTTCCTCATCTCAGTTCTAAATGGTCTACCCCTTATTCTGAAACTGTGACCCCTGGTTCTGGACTCCCCTTCACGTAATTCAATCAATGGATAAATGGGTGCCATTAGCACTGAGGGTAAATTGGACTCTCAACTGTCTCCTCTGGTTACAAAGTAATGATGATGTAACATCCCCACAACTCTGCAAATACTAAATCAAGGCTTGCTTTGTTCTTACATTTTGTTTTTTTTTTAGAATTGGACAAGGACATTTACATCTTGTTTTGAAGCAACACTTGCCTTTCTGTCAAACTCTGCCCGACTTGTTGAAGGATTTGCACGCCGTAATTTTCATGGCTGACTGACAGTAACATGGGGTTCCTTTATTTGTATTTAGTCTAGTTTCGTTTAGAGGTACAGCGCGGAAGCAGGCCCCTTGGCCCACCGAGTCCCCACCGACCAGCGATCCCCCACACACACTGGGGGACAATTTTACATTTATACCAAGCCCATTAAACTTACAAGCCTGTACGTCTTTGGAGTGTGCGAGGAAACTAAAGATCACGGAGGAAACACAAATGGAAGAACGTGCAGACTCCGCACAGACAGCACCCGTAGTCAGGATCGAACCCGGGCCTCCGGCGCTGTAAGGCAGCAACTCTACCGCTGCGCCAAAAACGCTCGCAGGATGTGGTTATATATATATATATATATATAAGTCAAACGACAATGTAATATAATGTCCAATTAAGCAACCTCAGAAGGCAGTGGAGGCCAATTCTCTGAATGCATTCAAGAGAGAGCTAGATAGAGCTCTTAAGGATAGCGGAGTCAGGGGATATGGGGAGAAGGCAGGAACGGGGTACTGATTCAGAATGATCAGCCATGATCACATTGAATAGCGGTGCTAACTCGAAGGGCTGAATAGCCTACTCCTGCACCTATTGTCTATTGTCTAATTCGGTGTTGCTGTGAATCCGTAATGAGGTGAGCATCCTCGTTCTGTAGTTTCTCCAAAACACTCCTGCAATTTGGCCTCACCTTTCCTCGTCTAGTTTTCTGTCCATGCACAAAACCCACCACATTATGGATTCCTGCCATTATTTTACTCTGCAGCAGTCTCACTCTTTCCTTTCAAATCCTTCTTTTGATATTTTCATATTTCTTTAAGGCCTTTCTGCCCATCGCGTCCGTGCCTACACTCCGAGTGATCCCAGTCATCCCATTCCCCTGCCATGCCAAGAACTATATTTCGCACCCTGTATTTTCCCCCTTTGCTCTATCCTCGGTGAATCTGTGGAATTCGTTGCCACAGTCAGCCAGCCACAGGCCAGAGTGCAGTCGTGAACTACTATCTACCTCATTGGAGACTCTTGGACTATCTTTGATCGGACTTTACTGGCTTTATCTTGTACTAAACGTTATTCATGATATTCCCCTCGTCATAAATATGTACACTGTTGGTTCGCTCGATTTTAATCATGGATTGTCTTTCCGCTGACTGGCTAGCACGCAACAAAAGCTTTTCACTGTACCCCAATGCACGTGACAATAAACTAAAGTCAAACACAAAACTGTGGAGGCCAAGTCATTGGGTATTTTTAAGGCAGAGATTGACAGGTTCTTGATTTGTAATGGTGTCAAAAGTCACGGGGTGAAGGCAGGAGATTGGGGTTGAGAGAGAAAGATAGATCGGCAATGATTGAATAGCGGAGTAGACTCGATGGGCCGAATGGCCTTCATCTGCTTCCATGACTGTTGAACATGAACTATTGCACGTGATTGAACAGATGGTATCTATGTATGGTATATCTAATCTGTTTGGATAGCATACAAAACAACACTTTCCACTGTATCTCGGTACATGTGATAATAACAAATCTAAACCTATTTTCCTGCGAAATTGAAGTGCTTTCTCTTGCAAACAATCTCCAGAGCACAGTACACTATGCATGGCTTGGATGTAATCATGTACAGTCTTTTCGCTGACTGGATAGCCCGCAACAAAAAAGCTTTTCATTGTACATTGTACATGTGAACATAATAAACTAAACGAAAGTCTCGGCTCTTCAGAGCCATGTGGCGTTTGGGTTGAAGAAACTGTGGATTTAATAGCGATAAGGCCATTGTTCCACTTCCCAATGCTGTCAGATAGGCTGAAGGGACTGTTTCCATGCTGTATCTCTAAACTAGTTTAGAGATACAACGCGGAAACAGGCCCTTTCGGCCCACCGGGTCCACGCCGACCAGCGATCCCCGGACATTAACACTGTCCTAAACTCACTAGGGAAAATGTACCGAGTCATTTACCAAGTCAATTAACCTACAAACCTGTACGTCTTTGGAGTGTGGGGGGAAACCCAAAGATCTCGGAGAAAACCCACGCAGGTCACGGGGAGAACGTACAAACTCTGTACAGACGGCGCCCGTAGTCGGGATCGAACCCGGGTCTCCGGCGCTGCAACTAAATTGAACAGAAATTCTCTGAAGGGGGAATGTTTAACATCTAGAGAGAAATTCCTCTCCCAAGTATTTGTGTGTTGTTTTGTGCTTTGCTGTTACCACCTATCTGCATAAAGTCTGATCAAATAATAATAATAATAATAATATATTCCTTTATTCGTCCCACACCGGGGAAATTTACAGTGGTTTGCTGTTGAAATCAAGGGTCAAGAGAATTAAGTGTTTTATTGTCATATGTCCCGAAATAGAACACTGAAATTCTTACTTGCTGCAGCACAATAGATATGTAAACATAGTACTCTGTAAAACTCACAATGTATGTGTGTGTCAAGAGACAAGAGTGTTATATTGTCATATGTCCCGGATAGAAGTACCTTCATATGTCCTTATAAAAGGACTGGACACGCTAGATGCAGGAAAAAGGTTCCCAATGTTGGGGGAATCCAGAACCAGGGACCACACACAGTCTAAGAATAAAGGGGAGGCCAATTAAAACCGAGATGAGAAAAAAATGTTTTCACCCAGAGAGTTGTGAATTTGTGGAATTCTCTGCCACAGAGGGCAGTGGAGGCCAATACACTGGATGAATTTAAAAGAGAGTTAGATAGAGCTCTAGGGGCTAGCGGAATCAAGGGATATGGGGAGAAGGCAGGCACAGGTTACTGATTGTGGATGATCAGCCATGATCACAATGAATGGCGGTGCTGGCTCGAAGGCCCAAATGGCCTCCTCCTGCACCTATTTTTTAATTTCTCTGTTTCTATAGAACAATGAAATGCATCACAGTGACTGATGTTTCCTCTACTCAGGTTTACTCTGAGGATACCCAGCATCATGCAGAGACTAACCTCCTGGACGTGGTCTGTCAGTCCTACACAGTGAGTAAAAGTAACATTTCAACCAGCATTCAACATTGATTGAAGTAGGTAAATAGTTATAGACCAATGCTGTAACTCGACGGAGAAAATCGCACAACGTTCTTAGTCTAGCTTTTCACCAGCAAGGTCCACCTGAAGAGAAGGGGTCGCTGGTAGGTTGCATGGCACAGTGGGCAGCATGGTGGCACAGTGGTAGAGTTGCTGCCTTACAGCGCCAGAGACCCGGGTTCGATCCTGACCTCAGGTGCTGACTGTACGGTGTTTGCACATTCTCCCTGTGACCGCGTGGGTTTTCGTAGGTGCAGGAGGAGGCCATTCGGCCCTTTGAGCCAGCACCGCCATTCCATGTGATCATGGCAGATCATCCACAATCAGTACCTCGTTCCTGCCTTCTCCCCATATCCCTTGATTCATGCCTCTGCCTCGTAGAGGTGAAGGAACTGAGGCTCTACAAGGCGCTGGTCAGGCCGGACTTGGAGTATTGTGAGCAATTCTGGGCACCATATCTGAGAAAGGATGTGCTGACTCTGGAGAGGGTCCAGAGGAGGTTTACAAGAATGATCCCAGGAATGAGTGGGTTAACATATGATGAGCGTTTGACAGCACTGGGCCTGTACTCGCTGGAGTTTAGAAGAATGAGGGGAGACCTCATTGAAACGTACCGAATAGTGAAAGGCTTGGATAGTGTGGATGTGGAGAGGATGCTTCCACCAGTGGGAGAGTCTAGCACTAGAGGTCATAGCCTCAGAATTAAAGGACGTTCTTTTAGGAAGGAGATGAGGAGGAATCTGTGGAATTCTTTGCCACAGAAGGCTGTGGAGGCAAAGTGAGTTGATATATTTGGCAGAGATAGATAGATTCTTGATTTGCACAGTTGTCAGGGGTTATGGGGAGAAGGCAGGAGAATGGGGTTAGGAGGGAGGTATAGACCAGCCATGATTGGAATGGTGGAGTAGACGTGATGGGCCAAATGGTCCAATTCTGCTCCTATCACTTATGACCTTATGCCTCATCGACACTAGTCCCACTTGTCTGTGTTTAGCCCTAATTCCTTTGAACCTGTCCTATCTGTGTACCTGTCTAATTGCTTCTTAATTGTTGTGATAGTCCCCACCTCAACTACCTCCTCTGTCAGCTCGTTCCATACACCCACAACCCTTGCGTGAAAAAGTTACCCCTCAGCTTCCTATTAAATCTTTCCCCCTTCACCTTAAACCTGGTTCTCGATTCCCTCACTCTGGCCTGTATCTCCAAAGTAAATTTTGTTTTATGACTATTAAACGTTTATATACTGCTGAAAAGATAAGTCAGGGAAAGCACCAAAATATTGCTTGAAGTTTACTTCCTTTTGATACATATATTTATAGACAATAGACAATAGGTGCAGGAGTAGGCCAATCGGCCCTTCGAGCCAGCACCGCCATTCAATGCGATCATGGCTGATCACTCTCAATCAGTACCCTGTTCCTGCCTTCTCCCCATACCCCCTCACTCCGCTATCCTTAAGAGCTCTATCCAGCTCTCTCTTGAAAGCATCCAACGAACTGGCCTCCACTGCCTTCTGAGGCAGAGAATTCCACACCTTCACCACTCTCTGACTGAAAAAGTTCTTCCTCATCTCCGTTCTAAATGGCCTACCCCTTATTCTTAAACTGTGGCCCCTTGTTCTGGACTCCCCCAACGTCGGGAACATGTTTCCTGCCTCTAATGTGTCCAATCCTCTTATTATCTTATATGTTTCAATAAGATCCCCCCTCATCCTTCTAAATTCCAGTGTATACAAGCCTAATTGCTCCAGCCTTTCAGCATACGACAGTCCCGCCATTCCGGGAATTAACCTAGTGAACCTACGCTGCACGCCCTCAATAGCCCTTTACCAGCTAGTTTCTTTGAAGTAAGTCTCCATTACCTTGTGTTTAGTTTAGTGTGGAAACAGGCCTATTGTCCCACCGAGTCCACACCGACCAGCGATCACCGCGTACACTAGCACTATCCTACACACTGGGGACGTTTAACAATTTTTTTTTTAACCAAAGCCAATTAACCTACAAACCTGCACGTCTTTGGAGTGTGGAAGGAAACCGGAGCACCCGAGGAAAACCCACGTAGTCACGGGGAGAACGTGCAAACTCCGTACGGACAGCACTCGTGGCCAGGATCGAACCCGGATTGCTGCCGCTGTATGGCAGCAAATCCACCGCTGCGCCACCGTGCCGATCCAAACGTGACTCCAGCTTCTGTGTCCATCTTCGGTTTAAACCAGCACCAGCACCAGGATCTTAACGAAACGTATAAGATTATTAAGGGGTTGGACACGTTAGAGGCAGGAAACATGTTCCCAATGTTGGGGGAGTCCAGAACAAGGGGCCACAGTTTAAGAATAAGTGGTAGGCCATTTAGAACGGAGATGAGGACAATCTTTTTCAGTCAGAGAGTTGTGAATCTGGAATTCTCTGCCACAGAAGGCAGTGGAGGCCAATTCTCTGAATGCATTCAAGAGAGCTAGATAGAGCTCTTAAGGATAGCGGAGTCAGGGGGTATGGGGAGAAGGCAGGAACGGGGTACTGATTGAGAATGATCAGCCATGATCACATTGAATGACGGTGCTGGCTCGAGGGGCCGACTGACCTCCTCCTGCACCTATTGTCTATTGCAGTTCCACAAACTAAACTGGACATTGGCTTTCAACGTGTGTTTTGTGGAGTGCTATTATCAGATGGTGTTCTTATGTTTTTTATGGTCAACAGGGTTCTCTACCTGCGGTTTGTGGTCAACGAATTTGCATCTAAGCCTCAGAGCTCCAAACAAAAGCCCTACTGGCAAGTGGAATGAGTGAATAAAACTCACCTGATGTCCCACGATTTACAGTTCTTACCACATCTTCCGCTAACCCAATGTTTAGATTGTTAAATTCACAAGATGTTTTACTTCATCGGATTTCCGTGAATTATTGATTTCCTCGTTAATCTGTAACTCACGAAAATGTGATTTTAAAAGCATTTTCCTCTTGGGCTATTTTTTTCCTTACAAGGCACTCATCAAGAAAATTGAATAAAAACAATTTTGAGCTTGAACACGTGACACTGTGAATGTAAATTGATTGGGGTTCTCCAATCCATTGACTGTCTTTACCTCAGCATCTGATAAGAAACTGATGCATTGTGAAAGTGGCAGTTTTTTCGTTTAGTTCAGAGATACAGGCCATTCGGCCAACCGAGTCCGCGCCGACCAGCGATCCCCGCTCAATAACACTATCCTACACACGCTAGGGGCAATTTACACATACACCAAGCCAATTAGCCAGCATACCTGTACGTGTTTGGAGTGCGGGAGGAAACCGAAGATCTCGGAGAAAACGAGGTCACGGGGAGAACGTACAAACTCCGCACAGACGGCACCCGTGGTCGGGATTGAACCTGGGTTTCCGGCGCTGCAAGCGCTGCAAGGCAACACTATCACTGCGCCACCGTGCAGCCCACGAGACAGATTGGACGTTGTAACTTACTCCATCTATCTGCCGCTCAAACCCTACCTCACACTCGCCAGGCTTTGTCCTGTCCCCACCCTTCTTTTTCAGTTTTCTCCCCCACACCGGTCTGAAAAAGGATCCCGACCCAAAATGTTGGCTGTCCATTTCCTCCACAGATGATGCCTGACCCATTGAGTTCCTCCAGCACTTTGTGTTTCGCTCAAGATTGCAACAGCTGCAGGTACTTGTGGCTCTTTAGACTTTAGACCTTAGAGTGTGGTGCAGCGTGGAAACAGGCCCTTCGACTCACTGAGTCCGCGCCGACCAGCAATGACCCCGTACACTAACACTGCCCAACACACTAGGGACAATTTGCAATTTCCAGAAGCCAATTAACTTACAAACCTCTGTGGGAGGAAACTAGAGCATCCGGAGAAAACCCACGCAGTCACGGGGAGAACGTACAAACTCCATACAGACAGCATCCTTAGTCAAGCTGGAACTCGGGTCTCTGGCGCTGTGAGGCAGCAACTCTACCGCTGCACCACCGTGCAGTCCTAATGTCTCCTGAACATTGTCCACTGGGCAGTTATGGAACAATGAATGAATGAATAAGATTATTGGCCAAGTATGTACACGTACAAGGAATGTGCCTTGGTGCTCCGCTCGCAAGTAACAACACGAACATGCAGTAAACAATTAAGACTAAAGCATAAAACATTAAGGCAACATTACGGTTTAAATATGTGAGTGAAATAAACCAGAGCAAAAAGAGACAACAGACTTTGGTTAATGAGTGGACCTACTACTCGATTTATTCACAAAATGCTGGAGTAACTCAGCAGGTCAGGCAGCATCTCGGGAGAGAAGGAATGGGTGACGTTTCGAGTCGAGACCCTTCTTCAGACAGTTGTTGAGTCTATTTACGGCCGAGATGAGTACATTTCTGGGTATTGAGGGGACTCAGGGTTCAGGAGACAGTGCTGGAAACTAGTGCTGAGGTGGGAAACCAACCGTAATCCGAATGAATGGTGGAGAAGTCCCAAAGACCAAGACCAAGACCAAGACCAACCTCCCTTCTATTGACTCCATTGAGGCCTCACACTGCCTTGGCAACGCCAGCAGCAAAATCGAAAATGAGCCGCACCCTGGCCACTCCCTCTTCTCGCCTCTCCCATCATGCAAAAGGTACAGAAGCGTGAAAACACACACCACCAGATTCGGGGACAGTTTTGTCCCATCTGTTATCAGGCAACTAATGCATCCTATCACAACCAGAGAGCAGTGCTGCACTACTATCTATTTCTTCGGTGACCCTCGGACTATCCTTGATCAGACTTGCTGGCTTTACCTTGCACTGAAGGTTATTTCCTTATCATGTATCTATACACTGTAAATGGATCGATTGTAATCATGTCTTGTCTTACCTTTCTGCCGACTGGTTAGCATGCAACAAAAGGATTTTCACTGTACCTCGGTACACGTGACAATAAACTGAACTGAGATGGCAATCCAAAGATAGACGCAAATCGCTGGAGTAACTCAGTGGGGCAGGCAGCATCTCTGGAGAGAGGGAATGGGTGACGTTTCGGGTCGAGACTCATCTTCAGGCAATCAAGTCAAGTCAAGTCAAGTCAAATTTATTTGTCACATACACATACTCGATGTGCAGTGAAATGAAAGTGGCAATGCCTGCGGGTTGTGCACAAAAAGGAATGTGCACCCCTGTTCCTCTTATGTTCCTATTGCATCCATTGGCACTGTGCACACCCCACTGCTTGTACTGTAACCTCCTCTCTCAGGGCACAGAGTACATCGACGAGACACGACACCATTTATTTACACTCATGGGTCAATAAACCCTGTGGCTGTGCTGGCGTTTACAGTTGAAAAATACAAGTATTACAAATAGAGGACATTAGACAATAGGTGCAGGAGTAGGGGGGGGGGGAAGGGAGGGAGAGGGGAGAGAGGGAGAGGGGAGAGAGGGAGGGGGGAGGGAGGGATGGAGGGGGGAGGGAGGGAGGGAGGGGGGAGAGAGGGAGGGAGGGGGGAGAGAGGGAGGGAGGGGGGAGAGAGGAGGGAGGTTGAGAGGGAGAGAGGGAGGGGTGAGGGAGGGAGAGGGGGGAGGGAGAGGGGGGAGAGAGGGGGGGGGGGAGAGAGGGAGGAGGGAGGAGGGAGGGGGGTGAGGGAGGGAGGGGGGGGAGAGAGGGAGGGGGGGGAGAGAGGGAGGGGGGGGGAGAGAGGGAGGGAGGGAGGGAGGGGGGGGAGAGAGGGAGGGAGGGAGAGAGGGAGGGGGAGGGAGAGGGGGGAGAGAGGGAGGGGGGGGAGAGAGGGAGGGGGGGGAGAGAGGGAGGGGGGGAGAGAGGGAGGGGGGGAGAGAGGGAGGGGGGAGAGAGGGAGGGAGGGAGGGAGGGAGGGAGGGAGGGGGAGAGAGGGAGGAGGGAGGGAGGGAGGGAGGGAGGGAGGGAGGGAGGGAGGGAGGGGGGAGAGAGGGAGAGAGGGAGGAGAGGGGGGAGAGGGAGGGGGGAGAGAGGGAGGAGGGAGGGGGGAGAGAGGGAGGGGGGAGAGAGGGAGGAGGGAGAGAGGGAGGGGGGAGGGAGGGAGGGGGGGAGAGGGAGGGAGGGAGGGGGGAGAGAGGGAGGGGGGAGAGAGGGAGGGGGGAGAGAGGGAGGAGGGAGGGAGGGAGAGAGGGAGGGGGGAGAGAGGGGGGGGAGAGAGGGAGGAGGGAGGAGGGAGGGGGGAGAGAGGGAGGGGGGAGAGAGGGAGGAGGGAGGAGGGAGGGGGGAGAGAGGGAGGAGGGAGGGAGGGAGGGGGGAGAGAGGGGGGGGAGAGAGGGAGGGGGGAGGGAGGGGGGTGAGGGAGGGGGGAGAGAGGGAGGGGGGAGAGAGGGAGGGGGGAGAGAGGGAGGAGGGAGGAGGGAGGGGGGAGAGAGGGAGGGGGGAGAGAGGGAGGAGGGAGGAGGGAGGGGGGAGAGAGGGAGGGGGGAGAGAGGGAGGAGGGAGGGAGGGAGGGGGGAGAGAGGGGGGGGAGAGAGGGAGGGGGGAGAGAGGGAGGGGGGAGAGAGGGAGGGGGGAGAGAGGGAGGGGGGAGAGAGGGAGGAGGGAGGAGGGAGGGGGGAGAGAGGGAGGGGGGAGAGAGGGAGGAGGGAGGGAGGGAGGGGGGAGAGAGGGGGGGGAGAGAGGGAGGGGGGAGAGAGGGAGGAGGGAGGAGGGAGGGGGGAGAGAGGGAGGGGGGAGAGAGGGAGGAGGGAGAGAGGGAGGAGGGAGGAGGGAGGGGGGAGAGAGGGAGGAGGGAGGGAGGGGGGAGAGAGGGGGGGGAGAGAGGGAGGGGGGAGAGAGGGAGGGGGGAGAGAGGGAGGGGGGAGAGAGGGAGGAGGGAGGAGGGAGGGGGGAGAGAGGGAGGGGGGAGAGAGGGAGGAGGGAGGGAGGGAGGGGGGAGAGAGGGGGGGGAGAGAGGGAGGGGGGAGAGGGAGGGGGGAGGGAGGGGGGGGAGAGGGAGGGGGGAGGGAGGGGGGGGAGAGGGAGGAGGGAGGGAGGGAGGGGGAGAGAGGGAGGGGGGAGGGAGGGAGGGGGGAGAGAGGGAGGAGGGTGGTGGGAGGGGGGGTGAGAGGGTGGTGTGGGAGGGAGGGTGGGGGGTGGGAGGGAGGAGGGAGGGAGGGAGGGGGGAGAGAGGGAGGTGGGTGGAGGGAGGGGGGTGAGAGGGAGGGGGGGAGAGGGAGGGGGGTGGGAGGGGGGGGGAGAGAGAGGGAGGGGGGAGGGAGGGGGGAGGGAGGGGGTGAGGGAGGGGGAGAGTGGGAGGGGGGAGAGAGGGAGGGGGGAGGGAGGGAGGGGGGGAGAGGGAGGAGGGAGGGTGGGAGGGGGGTGTGAGGAGGGGGGGTGGGTGGGGGGGGGGTGGGGGGAGGGTGGGGGGGAGGGGGGAGGGTGGGGGGAGGGGGGAGGGAGGGGGGGGAGGGGGGAGGGAGGGGGGGAGGGGGGAGGGAGGGGGGAGGGAGGGGGGAGGGGGGAGGGAGGGGGGGAGGGGGGAGGGAGGGGGGAGGGAGGGGGGGGAGAGGGAGGAGGGAGGGAGGGAGCGGGGTTGCTGGAGGCGCCGCCCTGTCCCAGGGAGGGAGGGGGGAGGGAGGGAGGGGGGAGGGAGGGAGGGGAGAGGGAGGGAGGGGAGAGGGAGGGAGGGGGGAGGGAGGGAGGGGGGTTGCGGCGGGGGCGGGGTTGCTGGAGGCGCCGCCCTGTCCCAGGGAGGGAGGGAGGAGAGGCGGCGGCGGTGGCGGCGGGGCCGGGTGGTGGTGTCAGTGTCGGTGTCAGTGTTGGGGCCGGGTGGGGAGAGCGCTGTGCCCGGGGCGGGGGGCTGGGGTCGGGATGAAGCGGAAGGTGTTCGCGGCGCTCGCCTTGTCCTCGTTGCTGAGCTGTGTGTTGTTGTACAACATCAGCGCCGGGCCCCGTCTGCGGCACTGGAGACAGAGAGGGAGCACCGCCCGACCACCAGGTGCGTGACGGGGGGGGGGGGAGAGAGGAGGGGGGGGGAATGGGGGGGAGAGAATGGGGGGGAGAGAGAGGGGGGGAGAGAGGAGGGGGGGGAATGGGGGGGAGAGGGAGGAGGGGGGGGAGAGAGAGGAGGGGGGGAGAGAATGGGGGGGAGAGAGAGGAGGGGGGGGGAATGGGGGGGAGAGAGGAGGGGGGGGGAATGGGGGGGAGAGAGGAGGGGGGGGAATGGGGGGGAGAGAGGAGGGGGGGGAATGGGGGGGAGAGAGGAGGGGGGGAATGGGGGGGAGAGGGAGGAGGGGGGGGAGAGAGAGGAGGGGGGGGGAATGGGGGGGAGAGGGAGGAGGGGGGGGAATGGGGGGGAGAGGGAGGAGGGGGGGAGAGAGAGGAGGGGGGGGGGATGGGGGGGAGAGGGAGGAGGGGGGGGAGAGAGAGGAGGGGGGGGGAATGGGGGGGAGAGAGGAGGGGGGGGAATGGGGGGGAGAGAGGAGGGGGGGGAATGGGGGGGAGAGAGGAGGGGGGGAATGGGGGGGAGAGGGAGGAGGGGGGGGAGAGAGAGGAGGGGGGGGGGAATGGGGGGGAGAGGGAGGAGGGGGGGAATGGGGGGGAGAGGGAGGAGGGGGGGGAGAGAGAGGAGGGGGGGGGAATGGGGGGAGAGGGAGGAGGGGGGGGAATGGGGGGGAGAGAGGAGGGGGGGGAGAGAGGAGGGAGGGGGAATGGGGGGGAGAGGGAGGAGGGGGGGGAATGGGGGGGAGAGAGGAGGGGGGAATGGGGGGGAGAGAGGAGGGGGGGTAATGGGGGGGAGCGAGGAGGGGGGGAAATGGGGGGGAGAGAGAGGAGGGAGGGGGAATGGGGGGGAGAGAGGAGGGGGGTAATGGGGGGGAGAGAGAGGAGGGAGGGGGGAATGGGGGGGAGAGAGGAGGGGGGGAATGGGGGGGAGAGAGAGGAGGGAGGGGGGAATGGGGGGGAGAGAGGAGGGGGAGAGAGAGGGGGGTAATGGGGGGGAGAGAGAGGAGGGGGGGAATGGGGGAGAGAGAGGAGGGGGGGGAATGGGGGGGAGAGAGGAGGGGGGGGAATGGGGGAGAGAGAGGAGGGGGGGGGAATGGGGGGGAGAGAGGAGGAGGGGGAGAGAGGAGGGGGAGAGGGGGGAGAGGGAGGGAGAGAGAGAGGGGGGGAGAGAGGAGGGGGAGGGAGAGGGGGGAAGGAGAGGGGGGGAGGGGGGAGAGAGAATGGGGGGAGGGAGGGAGAGAGAGGGGGAGAGAGGAGGGGGCAGTGGGGAGAGAGATGTGGGTGGGTTTAGGGGGAGAGGGGTGGGTTTAGAGGGAGAGGGGGTGAGTTGAGGGGGAGAGGGGGTGAGTTGAGGGGGAGAGTGTATGGGGAGCAGGGAGAGGGGATTGGGGGCAAGGAAAGAAGAGAGGAACAGGGGAGGGGAGAGAGGAAAGTGGAGAGAGAAAGAGGAAGGTGGGGGTGAGGATGGATGGAGTGAGGAAAGGACAGAGAGGAAGGGTGGGGGGGAGAAAAGGGGAAGGTGGAGGAGAGAGAGAGAGAGGGTGGGAGAGAGATGAGGGATAGAGTGGGGGTGAATATGGGGACGAGGGAGAGGGTGGGGTGAAGAGAGGAAGAGGGTGGTCGGGGAGATAGAAAGAAGCTGGGCGGTGGGAGGGGGGGAGGGAGGGAAGGTGGGGGGAGGGGGAAGATGAGGGGGAATGGAGAGGGGTGGGTAGGGCGATGGGGAGGGAGAGGAGAGGGGTGAAGGGAGGGGGAGAGGAGGCTAGGGAAGAGGAGAGGGAGTAGTGGAGGAGGAAGACAGAGGAGGGATGGGCAGTGATGGGGGGGAAAGAGGAGGGGGAGTAGCAGAGAGATGGGGGGGAGAGGAGGGGGAGTAGCAGAGAGATGGGGGAGAGAGGAGGGGGAGTAGCAGAGAGATGGGGGAGAGGAGGGGGAGTAATGGAGGAGGAAGACAGAGGTGGGATGGGCAGTGATGGGGGGAAAGAGGAGGGGGAGTAGCAGAGAGATGGGGGAGAGAGGAGGGGGAGTAGTGGAGGAGGAAGACAGAGGAGGGATGGGCAGTGATGGGGGGGAAGAGGAGGGGCAGTGGCAGAGAGATGGGGGGAGAGGGGTGGGGGAGCTTGGTGTGAGGGGAATGGCGGTACTGGGTGGTCGGATGAAGAGGCGAGGGGGAAGCGAAGAAGGAAGAACGTGGTAGAATTGGGGTAGAAATAGTTGGGGGAGAAAGAAGGGTTTGGGGGGCTGAGAGGGAGAGAGAATTGGGATTGGGCAGATGGAGGAATTGGTTAGGTGGGGTTCCACTGTTAGGAGGAAGTGTGGTAAGGGAGAGATGGGGCAGAATGCAGAGGAGGGAGGAGTAGGGGAGAGTGATGAGTCACAGAGTCATTCAGCATGGAAACCAGCCCTTTGGCACAACTCGTCCTTGCCAACCAAGTTGCCAAATGAGCTAGTCTGGGAGAGTCAGTGTTAAGGCTAAGACAATAGGTGCAGGCGTAGGCCTTTCGGCCCTTCGAGCCAGCACCACCATTCAATGTGATCATGGCTGATCATTCTCAATCAGTACCCCGTTCCTGCCTTCTCCCCATATCCCCTGACTCCGCTATCCTTAAGAGCTCTATCTAGCTCTCTCTTGAATGCATTCAGAGAATTGGCCTCCACTGCCTTCTGAGGCTATACAGTAAACAGGAGAGACAGGGAATAGGAGGGGGAGGGGAGGAGCAGGGGGGGGGGGAGTGGGATTGAGGGGGGGGGGAGAGAGGGAGGGAGGGGGGGAGAGAGGGAGGGAGGGGGGGAGAGAGGGAGGAAGGAGAGAGGGAGGGGGGGAGAGAGGGAGGGAGGGGGGGAGAGAGGGAGGGAGGGGGGGGAGAGAGGGAGGGAGGGGGGGAGAGAGGGAGGAAGGAGGGGGGGGAGAGGGGGGGAGAGAGGGAGGGAGGGGGGAGAGAGGGAGGGAGGGGGGAGAGAGGGAGGGAGGGGGGGGAGAGAGGGAGGGAGGGGGGGGAGAGAGGGAGGGAGGGGGGGAGAGAGAGAGGGAGGGGGGAGAGAGGGAGGGAGGGGGGGGGGGGGAGAGAGGGAGGGAGAGGGGGGGGGGGAGAGCTGGAGGGAGTGAAGTGAAGCCTTCACTACTGTCCAAAGGAAAGTCCTGATTATTTCTTGAGTACTCGCTTTTCGGGAATTGATAGTCTGCAGCATCTCTGGCCTGTCTTCATCATCAATATACTAAAACTCATTTTGTTTGCTTGTTCCTGAAAACGGTACACGATAGCGCGACGATTTTCGGCCCACCTTACTCACCGTCGTCCCGTGGTCCTGTGCAAGAAGTTTCATTGAAATGGGTGTTATATTTTTAAAGTTATTCACATTTTAAAGGTTAAAAACCGCGCATGCTCAGTTGGGGCTCCGTTGATCTGGTACTTACGTAAAATGGCCGCCGCATCCGCGCCTGCGCAGTTGGGGCCCATTCAGCAGGGCTCGGCCACCTGTCTCTTGGGGGCTGGGGAGTCCGGCCTGGTGCCGGGGGAAGCAGTCAGAGCCTGGGCCTGGGCCTGGACGTGACCGGGTAACCGCGAGCCTCAGGTGGGCCAAGGGGAAAGGCGGTGGTGAGGCCAGGCTGAGGTGGAGGCCTGGGCCTGCCCTCGGTCCCCTGTCCCCCCACCACTCCCCGGTAGGCTCAGCACCTTCCCCACGCCGCCCAGAGTCCAGCGGCTCAGCAACAGTGGGAGAGCCGCCGCCATCTACCACTGAACATCCCCGAACTGGGACGGACAGGACTCTTTCTCCCCCCCACCACCCCCCACTCCACCAGTCGTTTGGGCCTTGGTCTAGTATTCATATATATTTCTCAGAGTTTTTTTAAAAAAAACGGTAAATAATTGTAAAACAAATGCTATTTAAACATTGCATTTTGAACTTTTAACTTGACTTCCCTGAACCAGATTGTTACCAGATGTGATGGTCAAGTCTAATTCTGTATTTTAATGCCTTATGGATTAACGTTAGCACCATCAGCATTTACCAGACGGGCAGTTAATCTGGGATATAGTGCTGTGGATTGCAGTGAGACGTTCTTGTTCCTCCCAATTACTTCAATATTGTTCGTTAAGTGTGTGTGAGTGTCGGTGTGTGCTTAACTGCCTGACTAACTGTATCAGTGTATAGATGAAGGCTTGCATCTGGAGGAAATTTGAAGCTCAAAACCCCACCCGATGTCCATAGAAACGGCACGGTGGCGCAACGGTAGAGTTGCTGTCCCACAGCGCCGGAGACCGGGGTTCGATCCTGACTACGGGTGCTGTCTGTACGGAGTTTGTACGTTTTCTCCGGGTCCTCCGGTTTCCTCTCGCACTCCAAAGATGTTCAAGCTTCTGTAAAGTGTCAATTGTCCCTAGTGTGTAGGATAGAGCTAGTGTACGGGGTGATCGGTGTGGACTCAGTCAGTGCCGGCCAGCGATCACACCGTAGATTAACACAAGCCTACACACACTAGAGACAATTTACACATACACCAAGCCAATTAACCTACATTCCTGTACGTGTTTGGAGTGCGGGAGGAAACCGAAGATCTCGACGAAAAGTCACGGGGAGAACGTACGAACTCCATACAGACAGCACCCGTAGTCGGGATCGAACCTGGGTCTCCGGTGCTGTGAGGCAGCAACTCTACCGCTGCGCCACCCAAGTGGTTTTGAGGAGGAAGGTACGTAAGCAATTGAGAGCTGCGGATTAAAATGGGAGTGTGTGGAATGGAAGGAGGGCTTTGTGAGTGGTGGTTTATCATTGGTTTATCATGTGTGCAGAGGTAGTGACAAATGTTGTTTTCTGCGGAAAACATACCAGGCACAGCAAAACGTACATGAGTACAATCGAACCGTGCACGAGTACCACAAATGGAGCGAAAGGGGAAAGGAATATAATGTTACAGTATGAGGTCGGTAGCAAGGTGGTTGGATTACTCTGGAAAGAATTCCCCAGGAAACTTGTGTGGTAAGGAACCGCAGATGCTGGTTTAAATTGAAGATAGACTGAAAATGCTGGTATACTCAGCGGGTCAGGCAGCATCTCTGGAGAAAAGGAATAGATGACGTTTTGGGTCGTTTCTGAAGACGCGTCTCGACTCGAAAGGTCACCTATTCCTTTTCTTTTCTCCCGAGATGCTGCCTGACCCGCTGATTTACTCCAGCTTTCTGTATCTATCCCCAGCAAACTTGTCTGATTTTCACAGTAAGTGCCTGTTTTTGTAAGTCAGTAATGCTACAGAAGTAGAGTGAATCGTACAGGTGCATCATCAAAATGTTTTTCCCCTGGCATCCTCGGATCCAGAGCCTGTCTGGATTAGACATAAAAAGCTGGAGTACAGTGCCCTCCATAATGTTTGGGACAAAGACCCATTATTTATTTATTTGCCTCTGTACCCCACAATTTGAGATTTGTAATAGAAAAATGTATTTCACCAAAATGTATAAAAATGGCCTTTAATAAAATCTGACAAAGTGCACTTCAACCACATGTGATTTTTTTCTATTACAAATCTCAAATTGTGGGGTACAGAGACAAATTTTGGTTTCAGCAAAATGTAGATGCCAATGGATACTGGGGTATGTGTACCACTTGCCTACTGAAGCCGATCACTATCTCCTTTAGAAACATAGAAAACAGGTGCAGGAGGGGGCCATTCAGCCCTTCGAGCCAGCACCACCATTCAATGTGATCATGGCTGATCGTCCCCAATCAATAACCCATGCCTGCCTTCTCCCCACATCCCTTGATTCCACTAGCCCCTAGAGCTCTATCTAACTCTCTCTTAAATCCATCCAGTGATTTGGCTTCCACTGCCCTCTGTGGCAGAGAATTCCACAAATTCACAACTCTCTGGATGAAAAAGTTTCTTCTCACCTCAGTTTTAAATGGCCTCTCCTTTATTCTAAGACTGTGGCCCCTGGTTCTGGACTCGTCCAACATTGGGAACATTTTTCCTGCATCTAGCTTGTCCAGTCCCTTTATAATTTTATATGTTTCTATAAGGTTCCTTCTCATCCTTCTAAACTCCAGTGAATACAAGCCTAAAGACTCACGCGGTCACGGTGAGAACGTACACATTCCATACAGACAGCGCCCGTAGTCAGGATCGAACCCGGGTCTCTGGTGCTGCAAAGCGGCAACTCTACCATTGTGTCACTGTGCTGCCCACACTGTGCTGCCTACTTCGTCTTGCTGTCATTAACAAAATGGTCTTGACACCAGGTTGTGTATCATGGGTCTTTGGGACCTTCTTCATACCTTGAATACAAATTAAAAATAAGGTGGAGGAGAATAGATTCTTGAGAAATAAGGGATGGTGGTTGTGGGCTGGAGTGTAGAGTTAAGGTACACTTGTACCAGGCACAATCTTAATGCCTGAAGGCGACGTGGCCTAATTGTGTAAATATTCACTCAGAAGTAAGCTAACATAGAGATCTTTCTTGATGCAAATTATCCAGTGTGTACTTTAAAGTATTTTCCAAGTTAGTAATAATGATGACATAATAACTTCAAGGTATTCATTAATAACTGGGGACTTATTCAATGAGGTGGCACGGTGGCACAGCGGTAGAGTTGCTGCTTTGCAGCGCCAGAGACCCGAGTTTGATCCTGACTATGGGCGCTGTCTGTACAAAGTTTGTACGTTCTCCCTGTGACCGCGTGGGTTTTCTCTGGGTGCTCCGGTTTCCTCCCACACACCTCAGACGTGCAGGTGTGTCGGTTAATTGGCTTCTGTAAATTGTCCCTAGCGTGTAGCATAACGCGAGTGTATGAGGTGATCGGTGGTCGGCGTAGACTAGGTGGGCCGAAGGGCCTGTTTCCGCGCTGTATCTCTAAAGTCTGAAGCTCCTCTATTGAATACTGTACATTTGTCTGCCATTACTTTTATCATTTATAGATTACCCTGGACACTGGCTATGCAGGCCTTTAATCGCATTGTGTAGGAAGGAACTGCAGATGCTTGTTTAAACCGGATAGACACAAAACGCTGGAGCAACTGAAGGGCCTCGACCCGAAACATCACCCATTCCTTCTCTCCAGAGATGCTGCCTGACCCACTGAGTTATTCCAGCCTTTCATTGTCTTTCATTGCATTGTGTTGCCCCCTCCCTTCTTTGATAAACAGTGGAACTAGGACTGGCAGGATGTCAGGATTTACAATGGAATTCAAAAACCCAGAGCTGGAAAATATGGGTTTGAAATGACACTGTCATTTCCGTTCATTTGTGTTTTTGTACTCTGAACCTGCACATGAGCAAGCTCCAGGCATTTTTCCAATTGGCACTGGCAATTATTATCCTTTGGTAATGAAGAGAATGACTAGTGACTTGACCATGGATTTCAATGCTTTGTAGAGACTGTGTTGCATTGTTCAATGTTATCCCACTTTACCATCCATTCTCTATACACTGACGGCTTTTCTACAGAGGGCCAAATAACCTACAAACCCCCACGTCTTTGGGATGTAGAAGGAAACCCACCTGGTCGCAGGGAGAATGTGCAAATTGGTTTTCTGGATGAGGTATTTAAGGAGAGGCGGTGGGGGGGAAGATTTAATAGGAACCTGAGGGGCAACTTTTTTTACGCAAAGGGTGGTAGGTATATGGAACGAGCTGCTGGAAGAGGAAGTTGAGGCAGGTACTATCATAATGTTTAAGAGACATTAGAACAGGCACATGAATGGGATAGGTTTAGAGGGTTACTGGACCAAGTGGACCCGTTGGGCCCAAACCTCTCCTGCATTGGTGCAGCACCCTCTTTCCTCCCCCCCTCCCTCCCTCCCTCCCTCCTCCCCCTCCCCCTCCCTCCACCCCATCCCCCTCTCTCCCTCCCTCCTCCCCCTCCCCCTCCCTCCACCCCATCCCCCTCTCTCCCTCCCTCCTCCCCCTCTTCTCCCCCTTATCCTCCCCCCTCCTTCCCGAGGAGATAGATTTAAACTTTAAAATGTGAATAACATTTAAAATATAACACCAATTTCAATTAAACTTCTCCCATTTGCACCAAAGGGACGACGGTGAGTAAGGTGGGCCTAAAATTGTCGCGCTATCGTGTACCGTTTTTGCTGTGGTTCATGAACAAACAAACAAAGGTTTTGGTATAGGGACAAGCGTGGCCAGGTGGGACTATTGTCGATGGGGTGTATTGATCGGCGTGGACAAGTTGGGCTGAAGGGCTTGTTTGCACACTGTATGACTCTACGACAATGTTTTAGCAATATTTAGACAGGTGCATGCATAAGACAGGTTTGGGGGGATATGGGCCAAATGCACAGGAAGGAACTGTAGATGCTGGTTTAAACCGAAGATAGACCCGAGAAGCTGGAGTAACTCAGTGGGACAGGCAGCATCTCTGGAGAGAAGGAATGGGTAACGTTTCCGTCATCCATTCCTTCTCTCCAGAGATACTGCCTGTCCCACTGAGTTACTCCAGCTTTTTGTGCCCATCTTGGGCCAAATGCAGGCAGGTGGGACTAGTGAAGATAGGGCATGTTGGTCGGCTTGGGCTAGTTGGGCTGAAGGGCCTGTTTCCATGCTGTAAGACTCTATGACTATGACTCCCACCCCTTCTACATCCCACAGCCAGTCTACCCTCTGAGAGATCACTTTATTGTGATCATGTGAGTAAGTTATCCTGGGACTCTGGTGAATATTTATCCCTGGTGTCAAAAATTAACATTGAGGGTTAACATGCAGCCATTTGTGGAAGCTTGCATTCTGCAAATTGGCTGGTGGTTTTCCTGTCTTACAAGCACTTCAAAATGTGTTCCCCTGTCTGCAAAATGCGCAAGAACATCGTAAGATCATTAAAACTGCAATAGAAGTGCAAATCTGTCATGCGACTGTAAATGATGACGTTTTTACTCGGCTTAATGAAGACACCATACTCTGTAAATAGTTCACGTGTAACTCTAACTGGGAAGGATTGTTGTAATTCTGCTGTTTAGGGTGGCATTCAAATTATGTTTAGTGTTTAACTCAGTTTAGTTTAGTTTTCATAAGTGATAGGAGCAAAATTAGGCCATTCAGCCCATCAAGTCTACTCCGCCGTTCAATCATGGCTGGTCTACTTCTCCCTTCTAACCGCAGTCTCCTGCCTTCTCCCCGTAACCTCTGACACCCATACTAATCAGGTTCAGTTTAGTTTAGAGATACAGCGCGGAAACGGGCCCTTGGGCCCACCGATTCCGTGCCGCCCAGCGATCCCCGCACACTAACACTTTCCTACACACACTCCAGGGACAGTTTACAATTTTACAAAGCCAATTCGCTTACAGACCTGTACGCCGCTGGAGTGTGGGAGGAAACCGGAGCACCCGGAGAAAACCCACGGGGAGAACGTACAGACTCCATTCAGATAGCACCCGTAGTCAGGATGTAACTATCACTCGGGTCGGCACAGTGGTGCAGCGGTAGAGTTGTTGCCTCACTGCGCCAGAGACTCGGGTTCGATCCTGACTACGGCTGCTGTCTGTATGGAGTTTGTCCTGTCCCTGTGACCGCGTGGGGTTCTTCCCGCACTCCAAAGACGCACAATTTTGTAGCTTAATTGGTTTAGTAAAATTGCAAATTGTCCCTGGTGTAGAGGATAGTGCTAGTGTACAGGATTGCTTGTTGGTGCGGACCCGGTGTTTCCGCGCTGTATCTCTAAAGTCTAACGACTCTATAACCCACTTAGACTTGGGACGAGTTTGCATTGGATAATGAATCTGCATTTTTCTTTGGGTGTGGGCTAATCCGAGGGAATGTGAAACTCCATACTGAGCGCACTGCAGGGCAGGGTGAGGTGGCATCGTGACGCAGAAACTCCACTGTTCACAACACTATTCCACACAGGTTTAACATTACCTGACCTGATGCTCATGGGACTCACGAGGCAGGAACACATGCAAACCACATCTCTGAGCAAAAGCCAGAGAGCAGAGACTAGCAACGAGCAGGTGTTTGCCCACTGGAGTGATGCACATGGCCAAATTTCCCAGAATTTAGCACTGTAACTGGTTCTGGTAATTCATAACTTGATGTACAGGATAATAATAATAATAATAATAATAATAATATTCATTTATTGTCATTGCAACGAGTACAACGAAATTAAAAAATAGCCAATCCTGACGGTGCGTACAAACATATATGCAATAAATGCAAAAACAAATAAATACATAAATACAATTATATTAAGTACAAGATTTTTTAACGGTGTTGCCTAGTGCAAAGGTAGTGTTCAGTTCTCGTATGGCCCTGGGGTAAAAACTGTTCTTAAGTCTGTTTGTTCGGGATTTGATCGACCTGAAACGTCGACCAGAGGGCAGATGAACAAACAGACGGTGGCCGGGGTGGGATGGATCTTTTATTATTTTGCCTGCTCTACTGAGGCAGCGTAGGCTGAACAGGTGCTCCAGGGAGGGCAGTGAGCAGCCGATGATCTTCTGGGCCGTCGTGATGACCCTCTGAAGGGCCTTCCTGTCCTTTTCTGAGCAGCTGGCATACCATGTGGTTATACAGTATGCCAGCACACTCTCGATGGAGCAGCGATAGAAGGACAACATGAGCTTCTCCTGCAGGTTGGTTTTCCTGAGGATCCTCAGGAAGTGGAGTCTCTGCTGTGCCTTCTTTACTGTGGTGATGGTGTTGGTAGACCAGGTAAAATCCTCTGCGATGTGCGTACCCAGGAACCTGAAAGCGGGTACCCTTTCCACACAGACCCCATTGATGTAGAGTGGGTCGTATTCTACACTGGTTTTTCTAAAGTCAATTATAAGTTCCTTTGTTTTGGAGGAGTTCAGGACCAGATTGTTCACTGAACACCATGCTGCCAGCCTTTGGATTTCATCCCTATAGGCTGTCTCATCTCCTCCTGAGATGAGTCCAACCACAGTCGTGTCATCCGCGAACTTGATGATGGTGTTGGTGGGATGGGTGGGGGCGCAGTCGTGAGTGTAGAGGGAGTAAAGGATGGGGCTCAACACACAGCCCTGTGGTGAGCCGGTGCTCAGTGTAATGGTGGAGGAGAGGTGAGGGCCTATTTTGACGGTCTGGGGGCGGTTGGTCAGGAAGTCCTTGATCCATTGGCAGATGGTTTGGGAAAATCCAAGGTCGGAAAGTTTGGTGACCAGTCTGCTCGGGATGACCGTGTTAAAGGCAGAGCTGAAGTCGAGGAAGAGCATCCTCACATAGCTCCCCTGGTGTTCAAGGTGGGTCAGTGCAGTGTGAAGAGCAGTGTCGATGGCATCCCCTGTAGACCTATTTGCTCTGTAGGCAAACTGGTGTGGGTCGAAGGTGGGTGGGAGGCTGGCTTTGATGTGCTGCAGGACCAGTCTCTCGAAGCACTTTGTGATGACCGGTGTGAGTGCTACCGGACGGTAGTCGTTAAGACCGCTGATGACAGACTTTTTCGGCCGTGGGATGATTGTGGCGGACTTCAGGCAGGGAGGGATGGTGATACCTTCAGCAAAACTCGGGAATGTGATACCTTCAGCTCTGGAATGTGATCATCAAAGATTTTTAAAAAAAATTATATTACAAATACTGGAAACATCTATATACTAAAACTCTCGTTGTTATCTTGTTTGTGATCGAACTACAGCCAAAACGGTACACGATAGCGCGACAATTTTAGGCCCACCTTACTCACCGTCGTCCCTTTAATGGTAAAGCAAGTAGTTTTATTGAAATCGGTGTTATTTTTTTAAGTTATTCACATTTTAAAGTTTAAATCTATCTCCTAGGGAGGGAGGGGGGAAGGAGGAAGGAGGGAGGGGGAGGGAGATGGCGGGGGAGGGAGGGGGGTGGATAAGGGGGGTTGAGGGGAAGTGGGGAGGGTAGGAGAGGGTGCTCCACCAATGGAGGAGAGGTTTGGGCCCTACGGGTCCACTTGGTCTAGTAAGATATAAACAGAAGATGCTGGGAATACTCAGTATTTGCGGCACGGTGCCAGAGACCCGGGTTCGAACCAGACCTCGGGTGCTGCCTACCGAGTTTGTACGTTCTCCCCGTGACCGCGTGGTTTCCTTCGGGTGTTCCGGTTTCCTCCCATATCCCAAAGACGTGTGGGTTTGTAGGTGACATTCCCTGAGAGTGGATGAGAAAGTGGGATAGCATAGAACTAGGGCGTTCAATGGTCGTTGTTGACTGGGTGGGCCTGTGAAATGCCTGTCGCCATGGTGTAGGATTCAAAGCTACATCAGATGAAACATGTGTAAGAAGGAACTGCAGATGCTGGTTTAAACCGAAGATAGACACAAAAAGCTGGAGTAACTCAGCGGGACAGGCAGCATCTCTGGAGAGAAGGAATGGGTGACGTTTCGGGTCGAGACCCTTCTTCAGACTGGTTAGGGATAAAGGGAAACGAGGGATATAGACGGTGATGTGGAGAGATCAAGAACAATGAATGAAAGGCAAGTCAAGTCAAGTTTATATGTCACATACATATACAGGATGTGCAAAGTGAAACGAAAGTGGCAACACCTGCGGATTGTACTAAACTTCAAAGCAATAGATTTATTTATTTTTTAACACAAACAAAAAATGAATACAGTAAATTTAAATTTAAAAGATATGCAAAGTAACGATGATAAAGGAAACAGGCCATTGCAAGCTGTTTGTGGGGTGAATATGAAGCACGTGGGTGGTGGGGTGAAGTGTGAGGGAGGAGGAAAATTGTGACCAGTTGAAAGGTGGAGGAAAAACCAATACAAACTGGACGGGTTACCCCCGGGTAGAATTGTGTTCTAGGGCGTGTTTGCAAGTAGTGTCTTGGAGAGTTTAAGCTAGAATGGCAAGAGAAAAGTAACTGGAACATGGAGACTGAGGAGACCCTTCGTCAGACGAAACGTCACCCATTCCTTCTCTCCTGAAATGCTGAGTTACTCCAGCATTTTGTGAATAAATACCTGTTGATTTTCATAGACTCGGTGTGCTGATGCATCTGTCTCTGTGCTGCACAGTTCAATGCTCTACCACTAACATTACCCCAGCTTCTCTGGTGGGATTACGTCTCCTGCCTCGGTGTGCCTAGATCCAAGTCCCAGGAACTTAAACCATTAAGCTGCCGTACAGACCTCCCCCCATTGAACCGAGATGACGCTACCTCTGAGGAAGCAGCATCGTGAAGCCAGCGGTGCAGTTAGACAATAGACAATAGGTGCAGGAGTGAGGCCATTCGGCCCTTCGAGCCAGCACCGCCATTCAATGTGATCACGGCTGATGATTCTCAATCAGTACCCCGTTCCTGCCTTCTCCCCATACCCCCTGACTCCACTATCCTTAAGAGCTCTATCTAGCTCTCTCTTGAATCTATCCTTAAGAGCTCTATCTAGCTCTCTCTTGAATCTATCCTTAAGAGCTCTAACCAGCTCTCTCTTGAATGCTTTCAGAGAATTGGCCTCCACTGCCTTCTGAAGCAGAGAATTCCACAGATTCACAACTCTGACTGAAAAAGTTTTTCCTCATCTCAGTTCTAAGGCAGGAACGGGGTACTGATTGAGAGTGATCAGCCATGATCGCATTGAATGGCGGTGCTGGCTCGAAGGGCTGAATGACCTACTCCTGCACCTATTGTCTATTGTCTATAAATGGCCTACCCCTTATTCTTAAACTGTGGCCTCTTGTTCTGGACTCCCCCAACATTGGGAACATGTTTCCTGCCTCTAACGTGTCCAACCCCTTAATAATCTTATACGTTTCGATAAGATCTCCTCTCATCCTTCTAAATTCCAGTGTATACAAGCCTAGTCACTCTAGTCTTTCAACGTATGAAAGTCCCGCCACTCCGGGAATTAACCTAGTAAACCTATGCTGCACGCCCTCAATAGCAAGAATATCCTTCCTCAAATTTGGAGACCAAAACTGCACACAGTATTCCAGGTGCGGTCTCACTAGGGCCCTGTACAACTGCAGAAGGACCTCTTTGCTCCTAGTACCTCTTTGCTGCCTTACAGGCACCAGAGACCTGGGTTCGATCCCGACCACGGGTTGCTGTCTGTACAGAGTTTGTACGTTCTCCCCGCGACCTGCGTGGGTTTTCCCCGGGGCGCTCCGATTAACTCCCACACGTCAAAAACGTGCAGGTTTGTAGGTTATTTGGCTTCAATAAAAATTGTAATTTGTCCCGTGTGTGTGTGTGAGTGTGTAGGATATGCTAGTGTACAGGGATCACTGGTTGGCGTGGAGTCGGTGGGCCAAAGGTCCTGTTTCCACGCTGTATCCCTAAATCTAAAAAAAACAAATGTAAAATGTTGAGCGCCTTGGGGAAAAGGTAATAACAAGGCAATTAAGAGGCACAAGCTATGGCAAAACCCTTTGGGCAAAGGTGTTTTGTTAAAGCTGTTTATCAAAGGCATGTGGTGCAGAGGCATCTGCAACAGAACCCAGATAGTTTTGTTTGCTCAAAGCTTTTGAGGTCACGTTCTTTTCCTGGCAATAAGAAGATGCTGTTGCAATCCTTTTGAGTTAATACCTTGGCACGGCGTGCAGTCTGTCTTTTAAATGGAGCGCCAGTGAGCCAGAGGCGTTTGGGCTCTGCTTCGGTCAACTCCAGCATCACAAGATGAGTGGGACAGGGTCAGAGTGAAACACTTATGTTTAGCAGCAGGCTGCCGGGATCTGTGGCTAAGCAGGGCCGCTGGTGAAGGGCAGAAGCCGAGAGTGTTTGCCTTTTTAATTCCATCTCAGGAAATGGGTACGGCTAACGAGGCTGGTACTCGCCTATTAAAGTGTGCCGTGCTAGGGCTCCCTGAAGCCACTTCCAGCTATTTAGCTGTCCAAGAAAAAGTGAGCACACTGCTGGAGTAACTCAGCGGGTCGGGCAACATCTGTGGAGAGCATGGGTGGGTGTCGTTTATGGTCGGGACCCTTCTCTGCATTGGTAGGTAGAGGTGCTGTCTTGCAGCGCCAGAGACCCGGGTTCTATTTGTACGTTCTCCCCGTGACTCTGCGGGTGCTCCGGTTTCCTCCCACCATTCCAAAGACAGTTAGGCTCGTAGGTTAATTGTCTTCGGTAAAAAAAATTGTAAGTTGTCCCTGGTGTGTGGGATAGCGTTAGTGTATGGGCTGATCGCTGGTCGGAGCAGACTAGGTGGGCCGAAGGGCCTGTTGTATCTCTAAACTAAAGTAAACGGTAACGTTTCGGGTTGGGACCCTTCTGCCGTTTCTGGTCTGGACCTTTCTCCTGTCCGATTCTTACAGTCCAATTATACTTGCAACTCCTCAGTAAATGAAGCAATTCACATTGTCCATTCCGCTGGACAATATTTATACATTTTTTTCGATTTTATTTTAGATTTAGAGATACAGCGCAGAAACAGGCCCTTCGGCCCACCGGGTCCGCGCCGCCCAGCGATCCCCGCACATTAACACTATCCTACACCCACTAGGGACAATTTTTACATTTGCCCAGCCAATTAACCTACATACCTGCACGTCTTTGGAGTGTGGGAGGAAACCGAAGATCTCGGAGAACGTACAAACTCCGTGCAGACGGCGCCTGTAGTCAGGATCGAACCTGAGCCTCCGGCGCTGCATTCGCTGTAAGGCAGCAACTCTACCGCTGCGCCACCGTGACGCCACATTAGCTGATAACTGGTCATAAACAACAACGATCTCCAGCAAGGGAGAATCGAACCACCTACCCTTGATATTCAGTGGCATTACCTTCAGCAAGTTCCTCACCATTGACATCCTGGGGGGTCATTTTGCCTAAGTCCCTGGAAGCCCAGGGTTGATCCTGCTGTAATTCTGAGGAGACTGTTGGGGCTGAGTGGCCACAGGAAGAGCTTGACAAGATGGACAAGGAATGGGTAGTTTGTGAAATAGGGGGAGGACCACAGTCTGGAGTCCTGCCACTCCTGGACATTGAGGGGCAGAGTCCGGTGGGGACACCCCTCGAATACCTGGGGGGGGGGGGGGGGGGGGCACATGCATACCTTTAAAGATAGAACAGTACAACACAGTAACGGCTCACAATGTCAATGCCGAACATGATTCCAAGACCATCTCTTATGCGCCTGCACTCAATGCATATCCCTCCATTTCCCCCCATATCCATAAATCTACCCAAAAGTCTCTTGAACACCCTCGGATCTGCTTGGACCGCCAGCCCCCAGCAGCGTGTTTCTGGCACTCGCCATCCTCTGGGGCACGATGGCGCAGCGGTAGAGCTGCTGCCTCACAACGCCGCTCATCCGAGCTCGATGCTGACCTCGTCTGCTGCCCGTGGAATTTGAACGTTCATCCCTGAGACCGTGTGGGTTTTCTCCGGGTGCTCCGGTCTCCTCCCACGTTCCAAAGACGTACGGGTTTGTAGGTTAATTGGACGCTGGAAATTGCCCCAAGTGTGTAATGGGATAGATAACTTGTGTGAAGGTGTGATCGATGGTCGGCGTGGACTCGGTGGGCCAAAGGGCCTGGTTCTGTGCTGCAACTCTAAGCTAAACTGGAGTAAATGAGACTAAACTCTGTGTAAATAAAAACTTGCCCGGCACATCTCCTTTAAACCTGAGTCTGAAGAAGGGTCTCGACCCGAAACGTCACCCATTCCTTCTCTCCCGAGATTGTGCCTGACCTGCTGAGTTACTCCAGCATTTTGTGAATAAATCCTTTAAACTTTGTCCCTCTCACCTTAAATAGCCATGAACACTACTGAGCATGACACTATTGAATATATATAGACACTGAGAATGCATGAAGAGTTTTTGCTGTGTGTATATATATTTTTAATTCAAAATAAGGTTTTATTTTGAAATAAAGAAAAGATGTGGCACAACATCTCACATTTTAGCTGGTCTTTCCTTGTGCTCGTGATGCACTGACTGGAGGGTCTCTTTTGACTCGGAGGGCATTTGGCTCACTGAGCCCACGCTGCCTCTCAACACAGTTCCATTGCCCATTTATTTCCTCGCAACCTATTCTCTCTCACTAAAGTGGTCATTGAAATCCCCTGTTTTTTCCCGACCAATCTACCACACAAGGGCCAATTAACACCTCAAGCTGTGTTGCGTTTGGGACGTGAGTGGAAACCGGAGTTACTCGAGGGAAACACATGGTGGTGGAGAACGTGCAAACTCCGTGCAGACAACAGCACGGGGCAGGATTGAACCTGCGTTGCTGAGGCTGTGAGTCAGTTGTTGTGCCATGAGTCCCTGTTGTGCCATGATGTCGTGAATGAAACCTTCTCCACTTTGAACAGGGATTCCTAAGATGTGTATGTTTGTATATTTATATATGTGTGTGTTTATATATATATATATATATATATATATATAACTTTTGAAAAGCAATCAAACAATAACGGCGCATGGGGAAAATCAATGCCTCCAAGTCAAGGTAGTTCGGAGCTTATTTGGAGGTTGTCGTGTTTAATAGCGTGAAGAATGGTCCCGACCCGAAAAACCTCACCCATCCCTTTTCCCCACAGATGCTGCCTGACCCGTTGTGTTACTCCAGCGGGTTGTGTCTATCTTTGGTGTTTAATAGCCTGATGGCTGCAGGCAAGAAGCTGCTCCTGAATCTGGAGTTTTCGCATTCCACCCGATGGCAGGAGTGGAATGAGAGTGTGGCCAGGGTGGTGGCTTAGACCTTGCAATGATCAAAATACAAAGCGGGTTAGATAGTACATAGGAGAGGGAATGGGTGGGCAACGTTTCTGCTCTGGACCCTTCTTCAGAATGTTTCATTTAAGATTTCAATTTACGAGATTGATCCCTGGGATGGCGGGACTGACGTATGAGGAAAGATTGAAAAGACTGGGCTTGTATTCACTGGAGTTTAGAAGGATGAGAGGGAATCTCATAGAGACATATAAAATGATAAAAGGACTGGACAAGCTAGACGCAGGAAAAATGTTCCCAATGTTGGGCGAGTCCAGAACCGGGGGCCACAGTCTTAGAATAAAGGGGAGGCCATTTAAAACTGAGGTGAGAAAAAACTTTTTCACCCAGAGAGTTGTGAATTTGTGGAATTCTCTGCCACAGAGGGCAGTGGAAGCCAAATCACTGGATGGATTTAAGAGAGAGTTAGATGGAGCTCTAGGGGTTAGTGGAATCAGGGGATATGGGGAGAAGGCAGGCACGGGGTATTGATTGGGGACGATCAGCCATGATCACAATGAATGGCGGTGCTGGGTCGAAGGGCCGAATGGCCTCCTGCGCCTATTTTCTATGTTTCTAAGGGCCTCTTTCACGTTCCTGAAGTCAGGGCAGATGGTTCCCCTTAGTCTTGTATCATAACACTCCTCAGATGTGGTTCAAACTCTAAGCTTTTACCAAACTCCAGTTGCTAAAACCCTGATAAATGTTCCTCTTCTTAGGTGGTTGAACTTGCATTTCATTTCCTCTCCCAGCAGATTCTCTTCCAACCGGAAGTAATGTGACGGTGGTCGTCGAACCTTCCAAAGCCGACCAGTTGCCGAAGTGCCCAGTTGACCCACCGGAACTTGGTAAGCAATGGGAGGAATGGGCCAAAGATCCCTTTTATCTTTATTGGTGGAGCAGCGGCAGAGTTGCTGCCTTACAGCGCCAGAGATCCGGACTGGTTCACCACTTGAAGAAATACACTCGAACACAAAACAAGAATTTGCTCCAATTAGCACCAATGGCTACCTGGTGAACCTCAAAGTCTAGTTTCGTTTGTTATGGCTATATATAGTGAGGTACTGTTCTATCCAGTCAGCAGAAAAACTGCACACGATTACAATCGAGCCGTTCACAGTGTACAGATACATGACAAAAGATATAACGTTTAGTGCAAGGTAAAGTCACACAGAGGGTGGTGGGTGTATGGAACGAGCTGCCAGAGGAGGTTGTTGGGGCTGGTGCTATTGCAATGTTTAAGAAAGGTGCATGGATAGGACAGGTTTAGAGGGGTATGGGCCAAATGCAGGCAGGTGGGACGAGTGTAGATGGGGCATGTTGGTCGTCGTGGGCTGACAGGCCTGTATCCACACTCTATCACTCTGTGACTAAAGATAGTCTGATACCAGAGCAGATTATTTAGTTCATTGCTATTTGTAGATTTGGTCCATTTGGCACTGGTACAATTCCTGTGTAACAGCTGCTCAGAAACGTTTTTGCTGTCTGCAAAAGGTCAGTCTGAGGAAGGGTCTCGACCCGAAACGTCACCCATTCCCTCTCTCCAGAGATGCTGCCTGTCCCCCTGAGTTACTCCAGCATTTTGTGTCTATCTTTGATTTGCCCTCTGCAATATCTCTGAGGACTGTCCCAGAGTGATGTGATACAGCGGATCAAGGCAAGGGTTGCACCAGTGTGTAACAGCTGACGACACATTGGCACAGCTCACTGCTCTGGCTGCTGTCTGTGGGGCCGGAGAGACCACTGTAGTTCACTGAACTCGTGAAGCGGGTTTGCAGCTCGTGTGAGAGCGATGCGTGGCGCGGCCAGTGCTTTTCTCTCGTGTTTCCCTTGTGGACGACGCGGTTAACCGAGGCCTTTCCCGGGGTCAACAGTTGGGCCCCTGAGGATCGTCTTTGACCAGGAGCAGTCGCTGGAAGAGATCGCGGAGCTCAACCCGTACGTGACGCTTGGCGGGCGGTACAAGCCGAAGGACTGCACGGCCTTGCAGCGCATTGCCATCATCATCCCCTTCCGCAACCGAGACCACCACCTGAGGCACTGGCTGTTCTACCTGCTCCCCATCCTTCGCCGACAGCAGGGAGAGTATGGCATCTTCATCATCGAGCAGGTACGGGCACAATGCAGCACTTCCCCCCCCACTCACACTTCATCATCGAGCAGGTACGGGCACAATGCAGCACTTTCCCCCATCACTTTGATTTATCTATTTATTTACTTATCTGCCTCTCTCTGCCTATCTGTCTCAATCTGTCTGTCTGTCTAACTATGTTTATTGTTGTGTCTGTCTGTCTGTGTGTCTCTGTCTGTGTGTCTCTGTCTGTGTGTCTCTGTCTGTGTGTCTCTGTCTGTGTGTCTCTGTGTGTGTGTGCGCCTCTGCGTGTGTGTGTGTGTGCGCCTCTGCGTGTGTCTCTGCGTGTGTGTGTGTGTCTCTGTGTGTGTGTGTGTGTGTGTGTGTGCCTGTGTGTGTCTGTGCCTGTGTGTGTGTGTGTGTGTCTGGGCCTGTGCCTGTCTATCTATTATTTGCTTGTTTATTATTTGTTTATCTATTTATGTTCGTGATGCAGCATGGAGACAGGTCCACCAAGTCCACGCCGACCATTGATCACCCATTCACACTCGTTCTATGTTATTCTTTCTCATCCATTCTCTTCACTTGGAGCAATGGTTCAGAGGCCAATTAACCCACAAGCCCGCGTGTCTTTGGGATGTGTGAGGAAACCAGACCACCCGGGGGAAACCCACTTGTTCGCACAGTGAATGTACAGACTCCACCCACAGACAGCACCCGAGGTCAGGATTGAACCCGGCTCTCTGGCGCTGTGAGGCGGCAGCTCTACCAGATAAACTTATCTCATCTGCCCGCACGTGATCCATATCTCTCCATTCCCTGCATTTCCAAGTGTCTTGTCTTAAAGCCTCTGTAACGCCATTATCACATTAACCTTCATCACCACCCCTGGTAGCACGTTCCAGACCCCACCAGCCTCTGTTTAAAAAATACCGTGCTGCATATCTCCTTTAAATTTCGCTTCTCTCACCTTGAACCCATGCCCTTTAGTCCTTGGCCTTTCCACACTGGGGAGAAAGGTTCTGATTATCTACCCTATCTGTGCCTCTCATAATTTTATACACTTCTATCATTGTCTCCCCTCAGCCTCTGACATGCCAGGTTTTGTCAAACCTCTCCTCTAAGCCAGCCATCATCATTCAACAGTTCAACAGAGCTTTATTTGTCATTCGGTACCAAGGTACCGAACAAAACTACATAGCAGTCACACACAAAAAAAGAACACAAGACACATGACCCCACACAAACGTCCATCACAGTGACTCCAAACACCCCTTCACTGTGATGGAGGCAACAAAACTTCCACTCTCTTCCCCACGCCCATTCCGATAAATCTCCTCTGCACCCTCTCCAAAGCCACCACATCCTGACTTACTGTAAGGTGGTGACCAGAGTCGCACATAATACTCCAAATATGGACTGACCAAACTCTTATTAAGCTGCATGGTGATTACCTGGCCCTTATCCTCAATGCCATGACCAGTGAAGGCAAGCATACCATCTGAAGGATTATTATACACTGGGTGATATGAAAAAAGGGAATTAAAAAAATTGAATTGCACGTAGGATAAGGTGGTGCAGAGTAAACTACCACCAAAGCCACATTTATGTCTGACCTCAGGAGAGATTCCCTTCATGATCGATGGCATTGCATTTCCAATTCACGGAATGGAGGCAAAAACCTCCGGGATCCTTAATGATACGTGTGGATCCAGGGAGAGATTGTAGGATATTGCAAGTAAAGATTTACAATGGACTAACTCTTGATAATTACCTCCTCTAATGTTGCCCACAAATATCTCGATCAGCACTCCTCGATCTTCGCTAACTGTCACTGCCTGACGTAAGATCACATGAATGCATTTGGCTTTAGAATAATGTTGAACTGTTTAAGGAGGAATCTATCCAAAGGATATAAGGGGAAACAAGATGCGTAACCAGTTTTTAAAGAAGAGGTAGTCATTTTGACAGGCTTAAGAAGAGTGAAGGGCGGCACGGTGGCGCGGCGGTAGAGTTGCTGCCGTCCAGCGCCAGGGACCCGGGTTCGACCGTGACTATGGGTGCTGTATGTATGGAGTTTGTATGTTCTCCCTGTGACCGCATGAGTTTTCTCCAGGTGCTCCGGTTTCCTCCCACACTCCAAAGGCGCGCAGGTTTGTAGGTTAATTGGCTTCTGTAAAATTGTCGTATGTAGGATATAACTAGTGTGTGGCTGGTCGCTGGTCGGTGTGGACTCGGTGAGCTGAAAGTTCATAGGTTGCAGGAGCAGAATTAGGCCAATTGGGCCATCAAGTCTACTCCGCCATTCAATCATGGCTGATCTTACTCTCTCTCTCTCTCAACCGCATTCTCCTGCCTTCTCCCCGTAACCCTTGACACCCTGTTTAAGGGCCCTGAAAGGCCTGTTTCCACGCTGTTTCCAAGAGGAGCCGGGTGGGACGAAGCACATGCAGACGCTAGCAAGGAACAATTGGCCTAATAACTTGATTCACAGAATTGTAGAATTGCTCTGGTTCAGAGGAGACCATTCTGTCCATTGACCCTGTGCTGCCTCCAAGCAGAGCTTCCTATCCATTCTATTCCTCTGGGTTCTTTCTTGTATTAAACCTCCAAATTATTATCTTTCAAGTGCCTATTTCATTCCCTCTGGAAGCACAGGCTGTGCAGGCCCTCAAAATTGCACTCTGGAGAATAGAGGTACTTCTTTCTTCAAACCACTTTGATTGCTCCCTAAACCATTTGTTATATGGAACAATTTATCCTGACCAAACCAGGTCACTGTGATGCACATCTCCATCTCTCAGCCTTCTTTGCTCCAAGGAGTACAACCCCTGTTTCTCCAGTAAACCCAATAGCTGAAATTCCTCAGCAAAATACAAAAGTGCTGGAAGGACTCAGCAGGTCAGGCAGCATCAGTGGAGGGAATTACAGGCGAGGTTTCAGGTCGGGACCTTCTTCTTTAGCCTGAAGAAGGGTCCTGAGCCGAAACGTCGCCTGTCCATTCCCTCCATTGATGCTGCCTGACCTTCTGAGTTCTTCCAGCAGTTAGTGCTTTGATCAAGATTCCAGTTTCTGCAGTCTTGTGTGTCTCCATCTGAAGATTCCTCATTCCTCGAACAAATTAGTAAATCTTTGATGACCCCTTTCTCGGGAGCTTCGCGTTCTTCCTCAAGACGGTGACAAGGAATTAGAACTCCATTTCTGGCCTTGCCTGCCTTTTATACAGGTTCAACATAACCTGTTGTGCGGCACGGTGGCGCAGCGTTAGAGTTGCTGCCTCACAGCGCCAGACGCCCGGGTCCCATCCTGACTACGGGTGCTGTCTGTACGGAGTTTGTACGTTCTCCCCGTGACCTGCGTGGGTTTTCTCCGGGTGCTCCGGTTTCCTCCCACACTCCAAAGACGTGCAGGTTTGCAGGTTAATTGGCTTGGTAAAATTGTAAACTGTCCCTAGAGTGTGTGTGCAGGGATCGCTGATCGCCGCGGACACGGTCGGCCGAAGGGCCTGTTTCCGCGCTGTATCTCCAAACTAAACGTGGATTGCGGGCAAAAACATTTTGCAAGTGACATTAGTAATCTCCTCCCCGGCAATTTACGAGGATGTTGCCAGGAACTCGAGGGCCTGAGCTGTAGGGAGAGGTTGAGCAGGCTGGGAGCCTTGGAGCGCAGGAGGATGAGGGGTGATCTTATAGAGGTGTACAAAGTCACGAGAGGAATAGGTCGGGTAGACGCACAAAGTCTTTTAAGGGAATCGAGAACCAGAGGACTTATATTTGTGAGGGGGGGGGGGGGGGGAAGATTTAATAGGAACCTGAAGGGTGGTGGGTGCATGGAACAAGCTGCCAGAGAAGGTAGTTGAGGTTCACTATGTTTATGAAACATTTGGACAGTTCATGGATAGGACAGGTTTAGAGGGATATATGGGCCAAACATAGGCAAGCGGGACAAGGGGAAGGAGGCCTTGTAACATGTGTGGGCAAGTGGGTCTAGTGTAGATGGGACATGTTGGTCGGTGTTGGCAAGTTGGGCCAAAGGGCGTGTTTCTACACTGTATGACTCTGACTTTAATTAATAACAAGGATGTTAGAGTCAGAGAGTGTGGAAGCAGGCCCTTTGCCCCAACTTGCCCACACCGGCCAAAATGTCCCATCTACACTAGACCCACTTGCCCACACATGTTACAAGGCCTCCTCCCCCTCTTTAGGAAGAAGCAGAAATTTGATTTGTATTGATGACTGATCCATTTAGGAGGATTCCCTTCGGGTGTTCCCATTCCGCTGTGTATCAGCTGCGTTCCCTGTTTGCCCACAGCATACGGGCGAGAACATGTTGACATTTCCCAGTGGGAAGGCCTCTCAATGTTTATTTGTTAGAAAAATAGTGGGGCTGAAAATGAGCGATAGGGAGAGGTTGAGCAGGCGGGGGACGAGGTGTAATCCCATTCCTTGGAGCGCAGGAGGATGAGGTGTAATCTAATGGAGGTGTAGATAATCATGAGAGGAATAGATCGGGTAGATGCACAGAGTCTCTTACCCGGAGTAGGTGAATCAAGGACCAGAGGACATGAGTTTAAGGTGATGGGGAAAAGATTTAATAGGAATCTGAGGGGTAACTTTTTCCACACAAAGGGTGGTGGGTGTATGGAACAAGCTGCAGAAGGAGGTAGTTGAGGCAGGGACTATCCCAATGTTTAAGAAACAGTTAGACAGGTACATGGATAGGACAGGTTTGGAGGGATATAGACCAAAAGCAGGCAAGTGGGACTAGTGTAGCTGCGACATGTTGGCCAGTGTGGGCAAGTTGGGCCGAAGGGCCTGTTTCCACTCTGTATCACTCTATGTAGCCAAAGGCTCCTTGACATCCTCCTGAAGATTCAATGATACTTTATTGTCACATGTGCCGAGGTGCAGTGAAATGCTTTGTCTTGCCTACAGCCCAAATCTACAGCAGACCTCACCTGGGCAGTACACACGTTTCTGCCTTCTGTAAATTGTTCCTAGTGTCAAGGATAGAACTAGGGCACGGGGTGATCGCTGGCCGGCGCGGACTCGGAGGGCAAAGTGCCGGTTTGCATGCTGCATCACCAAACTAAAAACTAAACTGGTATGGCAGAGGTGTGGGGCTGTGGTAGTCCAGGTGTATTCAGTGAAGCTTTGTTGTCACACGCGCCTAGGTACAGTGAAATACTTTGCTTATGCATACAATACACAAAGTACACAAAGAATTGCCACGCTTCTGGCGTCAACAAAGTTACAAAAGTGTGAAAGAAGGAAGTGCAGACGCCGGTTTACACCGCCGATAGGCACAAAATGGTGGAGTAACTCAGCGGGACAGGCAGCATCTCTGGAGAGAAGGGATGGATGGGTGACGTTTCGGGTCGAGACCCTTCTTCAGACCGATCTGAAGAAGGATCTCGACCCGAAACGTCACCCATTCCTTCTCTCCAGAGATGCTGCCTGTCCCGTTGAGTTACTCCAGCATTTTGTGTCTTATCTTCAGAGTCACAAAAAGTTCCCATGAGAGCCCTGATGGTCCCCCTTTGTTGTCAGAAGTCCGTCTGCATCTGCGTGTCCTGTCCTCGGCCCGAACCCCTCTCCCCCTCGTAGCTGGCCTCTCCTCTCCGGCCCTTCGGCCTTCGTGACCTGGGGGGGAGGGGGGTTGCCTCCTGCTGCTGGCCTTGAAGGCACGGGACCCTCCACTGGTCCTCCTCCCACCGGGCCCTTTGTCCAGCGTCTGCCGGTGTCGCCGACTCCTCTTTCCGGTTGCCGTGGGCCGTTAACTATCTGTACTTTTACCTCAGGCTGGTGAGAACACGTTCAACCGAGCCAAGCTCCTCAACGTCGGGTTTGAAGAAGCGCTGAAAGAGAACGGTTACGACTGTTTCATATTCAGTGATGTTGATATTATACCCGAGAACGACAAGAACCTGTACCGCTGTGGCAACAACCCCCGACACTTGGCCAGTGCGATGGACAAGTTCAAATACCGGTACGTGACTGAACTCTGAATGTGGCTACTTATCTCTGTGTGCCCCCCTCCCCCCCCTTTATGCTCGCGCCCCCCCTCTGTACGTCCCCCCCTCTGTTCGCCCCCTCCCTCATGCAGTCCCCCTCTGTAAGCGCCCCCACCCCCTCTGTGCGTTCTCCACTCCGTCAGCCTACCCATTCTGAAGGATAAACAATCCCCACGACACCACAACAGGATCTCAGCGAGAGTTCTGGCTCTTTCTCTTTCCATGGAAGCCATCCAGCGTCTCCATGGAAGTTTCCATCGTCTCCAACTTATTCTTTGGCGCGGCACGGTGGCGCAGCGGTAGAGTTGCGGCTTTACAGCGCCGGAGACCGGGTTCGATCTTGACTGCGGGTGCTGTCAGTACAGGGTTTGTACGTTCTCCCCGTGACCTGCGTGGGGTTTTCTCCGGGTACTCCGGTTTCCTCCCACGCTCCAAAAAACGTGCGGGTTTGTAGGTTAATTGAGTTGGTACAATTGTAAATTCTCTCTAATGTGTGTCGGATAGTGTTAGTGTGCGTCGATCGCTGGTCGGCAGAGACTCACTGGGCCGAAGGGCCTGCTTCCGAGCCTGTATCGGTAAACTAAACTACATTTGTTTTCCCATCCCTGCGCCTGTTCTGATTTTGATTTTCTTCCTCTACAAATGATGGTAAGGGAAGAGATTAAAAAGTCCTGTAAAAAATTACAGGAAAGTGCTGTGAGGAAGGCAGCAGGTGTTAGTGGAGGCGGAAGAGTGAATGGGGAGAAAATGGTTGGAATGTTAAAAGGAGAGAGAAAGTGAAGACGTCTAGTGGTGGCATCTTGTTGAAGATAGAGGTGATTGTGAAGGATTTGGCCATGTTTTGTTCTAGTCTTTTCTTGCCTCCAGTTCCCCCCCCCCCCCCCCCCCCCACCTCTATTTTTCAGTCTGAAGAAGGGTTCCAACCCAAAACAGGCCCTTTGGCCCACGAGTCCGCGTCGACCAACGATCCCCGCACACTAACACTATCCTACACACTAGGGACAATTTACAATTCTAACTAAAGCCAATTAGCCAACAGATTTGCAGGTCCTTGGAATGTGGGAGTGGACCAGAGCGCCCGGAGAAAACCCATGGAGTCACGGGGAGAACGTGCAAACTCCATACAGACAGCACCCGTAGTCAGGATCAAACCCGGGCCTCTGGCACTGTGAGGCAGCAACTCTACCGCTGCGCTACCGTGCCACCCTCAGTGGATAATCCTAGTCCTGCAGTTACCAACAGTCACCACTTGGTGAGGGGCTATTGTTGTGGAGGATGGCTGTAGATGCATTAGACTGCATGACTTGGTCTCCTTTCCCCCCCCCCCCCTCATAGAGTCATACTGCACGGAAACAGGCCCTTCGGCCCACCTTGCCGACCAAGATACCCCATCTACACTCGTCCCACCTGCCCACGTTTGGCCCATATCCCTCTAAACCTGTTGTCTCCAAGCCCACACCCGGAGCAGTGAAGCTCTTTTCCCAGTGACATTAGTAGAGTGAGCAGTTTGCCTTCAATGACGAGTTTGCCTGCACAAACTCTACACCTCGTGCTGCACAGCTGTGCAAGGTTGAATCTATTTGTGTCGTTAAACATTCTCTTGAGGGGGTAATCGCTGTGGAATGCTGGAGCCATCCCTGGAGATTGGCTAACTGAAGGGCCGTGTTGTTAGAGTGCTGTCAGCAGACTGCAGACACGTGAATGATGGCGCTCGTGACTTTAACAGCACACAACACCCTAATGTGGTTTGAAATGGCAGGCATTTCCCCAGCCACTCAGATGCTCAAAGGAACAGGGCAAGAACATTGTACGTGGACAGAGGAATGTACAGAATATTATCAGAAGACCCTCTCACCACAAACTTTAGTTTAGAGGTACAGCTGGGAAACAGGCCCTTCGGCCCACCGAGTGCGCGCCGACCAGCGATCTCCGCACATTAACACTATCCTACGCCCACGCGGATAATTTACATTTATAGTGGAGCGGAGAGGAGAGGTGAGGTACTTGAAATTGGAGAAGTCAATGTTCATGCCTCGGGAAAAAAACTGCAGATGTTGGTTTAAATCGAAGGTAGACACAAAATGCTGGAATGACTCAGCGGGTCAGGCAGCATCTCTGGAGAGAAGGGACGGGTGACGTTTCCAGTCCGAAGAAGGGTCTCGACCCGAAACGTCACCCATTCCTTCTCTCCCGAGATGCTGCCTGAGCCACTGAGTGACTCCAGCATTTTGTGTCCGCCTTCAATGTTCATGCCGTTGGGTTGTGGGCTGCCCGAGTGGAACATGAGCGGCTGTTCCTCCTGTTTGCACGTGGCTTCACGCTGACTTTAGCTTTTTCTTTGATTGTTCAAATGTGTCGGTGAGCCGGCCCTTCTGTGCACTGGGATCAAACTAACTGAGGCCGGACCGGCGGCCGCGCTCCAAACCTTACGTGCGACCGCGCTCCGGCTTCACGTGCGACCGAGGCAGACGTTGGATTCATTGATCGTACAAGAGGATATGCAATTGGAGGAATGAGAGATGGTTTCTGAGAATCAGAAATGGGAGAGGGGCGGAATCTACAGGTGTGACAGAAATTAGTAGGCTGGGGGAGGAATTGAGTGCCAGTGAGCTTGCGGGATGATAAAATCAGCGTCTGTTTTGGGATAGTCTCTGCCTCACGGATGGGCCTCCCCAACCTCATTCTGTGGGTGAAATGGCCGGCGGGGCTCGAGCTGTTTGACTGCGTGAGGATGGTTTAGTTTAGTTTAGTTCATAGTCACGTCCACCCAGGTATGGTGAAAAGCTTTTGTCGCGTGCTAACCAGCCAGTGGAAAGACCAATAGAGTCATGCAGCGTGGAAACATGTCCAACTTGCCCCACACCGACCCAGCATGTCCCATCTGCACGTGTCCCACCTTCCTGCGTTTGGCCCATGTCCCTCTAAACTTGTCCTGTCTGTGTGCCTGTTTAATTGTTTCTTAAATGTTGCAATGGTCTCTGCCTCAACGGCCTCCTCTGGCAGCTCGCTCCATACACCCAGCGCCCTTTATGCAAAAAAAGCTACCCTCAGATTCTTATTAAATCTTTCCCTCATTCACCGTAAACCTTGATACGTGATTACGATCGAGCCATCCACAGTATACAGATACATGATAAAGATAATAATGTGAATAACGTTTAGTGCAGGGTAAAGTCCGAATAAGATAGTCAGGAGGTAGATCGTAGCACAACTGCTCTCTAGGTGTTGGTAAGATAGTTCAATTGCCTGATAACAGCTGGGAAGAAACTGTCCCTGAATATAGAGGTGTGTTTCTTCACACTTCTATATTTTTGCCTGATGGGAGAGGGGAGAGGAGGGAGTGGCTGGGATGTGACTTATCCTTGATTATGCTGCTGGCCTTGCCAGGGCAGCGTGAGGTGTAAATGGAGTCAATGGAAGGGAGATGGACACGAAAAGCTGGAGTAACTCAGACAGCATCTCTGGAGAAAAGGAATAGGTGACGTTTCGGGTCGAGACCCTTCTTCAGACTGAGAGTCAGGAGAGATGTAGACGGTGATGTAGAGAGATATCGAACAAATATCGAACTGGGCGGCACGGTGGCGCAGCGGTAGAGTTGCTGCCTTACAGCGAATGCAGCGCCGGAGACTCAGGTTCGATCCTGACTACGGGCGCCGTCTGTACGGAGTTTGTACGTTCTCCCCGTGACCTGCGTGGGTTTTCTCCGAGATCTTCGGTTTCCTCCCACACTCCAAAGACGTACAGGTATGTAGGTTAATTGACTGGGTAAATGTAAAAATTGTCCCTAGTGTGTGTAGGATAGTGTTAGTGTGCGGGGATCGCTGGGCGGCACGGATTCAGTGGGCCGAAGGGCCTGTTTCCGCGCTGTAGCTCTAAAAAAAGAATCTAAAAAATGAATATGAAAGATATGCAAAAAAGTAATGGATAAATGAAACAGGCCATTGTAAACGAGTACAGACAATGAGATTCAACAAAACGAGGGGGGGTGGGGGGGGGGAGTCACTCTACCCCACCACAGAAGGGGGAGGAGTTGGACTGTTTGATCGCCACAGGGAAAACGATCTGTCCTGCTTCTCGGTCGAACAAGTCTGTTAGAGGCAGATAACATGTTCCCAATGTTAGGGGAGTCCAGAACAAGGGGCCACAGTTTGAGAATAAGGGGTAGGCCATTTAGAACGGAGATGAGGAAGAACTTTTTCAGTCAGAGGGTGGTGAAGGTGTGGAATTCTCTGCCTCAGAAGGCAGTGGAGGCCAGTTCGTTGGATGCTTTCAAGAGAGAGCTGGATAGAGCTCTTGAGGATAGCGGAGTGAGGGGGTATGGGGAGAAGGCAGGAACGGGGTACTGATTGAGTGATCAGCCATGATCGCATTGAATGGCGGTGCTGGCTCGAAGGGCTGAATGGCCTACTCCTGCACCTATTGTCTATTGTCTATTGTCTATTGCTGAAGGTACTCCTCAGGTTGACCAGTGCGTCACAGAGGGGGTGAGCTGTATTGTCCAAGATGCTCCGCAGTTCGATGAGCATCCTCCCCTCCAAGACCCCACCTCCCATGTGTCCAACTCCGCCCCCAGGACGGAGCCAGCCTTCCTGATGAGTTTGTTGATCCTGTTGGCGTCTGCGGCCTTCACCCTGCTGCCCCAGCACACAACAGCAAAGAAGATGGCACCCGCTACCACCGATTGGTAGAACATCTGCAGCATCTTGCTGCAGACGTTGAAGGAGCGGAGACTTCTCAAAAGGTACAGCCGGCTCTGACCCTTCTTGTACAGCGCCTCAGCGTTCCCGGACCAGTCCAGTTTACTGTCCGGGTACACTCCAAGGTATTTGTACTCCTTGGTAAACTGCACATCCACGCCATGGATGGAGACAGGGGGACAGTATGATGCTCAGCTCATGCACGATTGAAGGACAGAGTAGACTCGATGGGCTGAATGGCCTAATTCTGCTCTTGGAACTTATCAACATATGAACATGAGTTGCTGCTGATTCTAATGGGGTTGTGAAATGAGGGTTGTAAGTTCACTGCTAAATGGTACATTCTGTTTAATCTTTCACCACTCTGTCTACTTATTTATAAAATGCATTCCAGCCGCCAGGCCAGCCGGTGGCTACTCACAGACGAGATTCCTCCCTGTATCACTGGAGGTTTTTACACTGATTGCCATCTAATGTACATATTTTTCCTGCTCTTCTCCCCTCACGCAGGCTGCCGTACAAGGGTTACTTTGGAGGGGTCGTGGCTTTTACGAAGGACCAGTATTTGAAGATAAATGGTTTCTCCAACAACTACTGGGGCTGGGGAACGGAAGACGATGACACGTACATGAGGTGAGAGGAACGAAACAGGTGTTCAAAGCTAAGTGTCGGAGCAGGACGTCGTGTCCACTCTCTGGGTCTTGCGCGCACCTTCGCTTTGCGCAATACGAAGGAAGGAACTGCAGACGCTGGTTTAAAACCGAGGATCGACACAAAAAGCTGGAGCAACTCAGCGGGACAGGCAGCATCTCCGGAGAGAAGGAATGGGCGACGTTTTGGGTCGAGACCCCTTCTTCAAGACTGAGAGTCAGGGGAGAGGCGAAACGAGAGATATAGACGATGATGTAGAGAGAGATATAGAACAAATGAATGAAAGATGTGCAAAAAAATGTAACGGTGATAAAGGAAACAGGCCATTGTTCGCTGTTTGCTGGGTGAGAACGTGAAGCTGGTGCGACTTGGCTGGGGGAGACAATAGGTGCAGGACTTAGGCCATTCGGCCCTTCGAGCCAGCACCGCCATTCACTGTGATCATGGCTGATCATCCACAATCAGTACCCTGTCCCTGCCATTCTCCCCATATCCATTGACTCCGTTATCTTTAAGAGCTCTATCTAACTCTCTCTTGAAAGCATCCAGATAATTGGCCTCCACTGCCTTCTGATGCAGAGAATTCCACAGATTCACAACTCTCTGAGTGAAAACATTTTCCCTCATCTCCGTTCTTAAATGGCCGACCCCTTATTCTAAAACTGTGGCCCCTGGTTCTGGAGGGAGGGATGGAGAGAGAGAGAGAGAGGTTACTTGAAGTTAGAGGAATCAATATTCATACCACTGGGCTTTGAGCTGCCCAAGCGAAATATGAGATGCTGTACCTCCAATTTGCGTTTGGCCTGTGTTGAGTAGCATCTTCTAAGCATTCTCTTTATAGTATTTCAGACGTTAAGACCGATGAAACTTGGTTTAGTCAGAAGGTCATTGCAGCAGTTATGAACATGAGCGTTGAATTTGTAGTTCTGGAGTGTGCTCGGGGTGTGATTTCAAGGCGATGGGTTCCACGCTCTCGATTCGAGATAGGAAAGCCATGGATTAAAGCTCCATCCGTGCTCTGGAGCAGTGAGCCAATTCTGATGCACTTGTGCCAGACCTGTGAGTGCCCACAGCAGAGTCCAAGAGTGTTTACTGTCATAACAGGCCTGTAAACGCAATACATATACTGTAGAAAGCATTTTGTCGGGAGGCATTGCAGCGTGGTTCAGGAGCTCGCAATATACAATATACACCGATCAGCCAAAACGAATGGGCGGCACAGTGCTAGAGTTGCTGCCTTACAGTGCTAGAGATCCAGGCTCCATCCTGACTGCGGGTGCTGTCTGTGCGGAGTTTGTGGGTTGTCTCTGTGAGCGCGTGGGATTTCTCCGGTTTCCTCCCACACTCCAAAGACGGGCGGGTTTGTAGGTTAATTGGCTTTATAAAATGGCCCGAAGTCTAGTACGCAAAAGTGGGATAACATAGAACTAGTGTGAGCGGGTCATATCATCATATATATACAGCCGGAAACAGGCCCTTTCGGCCCACCAAGTCCGTGCCGCCCAGCGATCCCCGTACATTAACACTATCCTACACCCACTAGGGACAATTTTTTTACATTTACCCAGCCAATTAACCTACATACCTGTACGTCTTTGGAGTGTGGGAGGAAACCGAAGATCTCGGAGAAAACCCACGCAGGTCACGGGGAGAACGTACAAACTCCTTACAGTGCAGCACCCGTCGTCAGGATCGAACCTGAGTCTCCGGCGCTGCATTCGCTGTAAAGCAGCAACTCTACCGCTGCGCTACCGTGCCGCCCACGTGTCATCGGTGATCGGCGTGGACTCGGAGGGCCGAAGGGCCTGTTTCCATGTTGTATCTCTAATCTAAACTAAAACAAAACTACAATGATAGATAAGCAACAGGTTTGGAGGCTTGGAAAACCAGTACGATTTTTTCCAACCTTTATGATTGCATTAATGGGAAGGAATCTGTTAAGTGAACCAACCATTTAAAATGAAAGGAAACTTTCTTGGGCACCTGCACTCTTTCACCCAGTTGGGATCAATGACTTGCTAGTTTTGGCTTGTATATTTGTCAAAACAAGCAGGGTATCCTTTTAACTTGTGGCATCCTTACTGGAAGGAGATTAAATAGCTTCCATTATTCACACCAGCCGGTCGGTAATCCCTGTGAAGGTTAGAATTTCTCTGTAACTCCTCCTGTACAAACTTTCACATGTCAAAGGCTTCTTTGTGAACCAGGGGAGGACTGTGGAGTTTAGAATGACTCTATACAAACCTCTAGGCTCATTTCCACCCACCGAGAAACAACAGAGATGGAACAGAATTGATGGCACTGAAACATACAGGTAGCAATTGCAACCTCCCTGATGCTGCTTGTAGGTTAATTGGATGTTTGTTCGTTAGTTTTTTTAGACTCAACGTGGAAACAGGCCCTTCGGTTTGCATCGATCCCCGCACACTAACACTATCCTACATCCTACACACACTAGAACGAATTTACAATTCTACCAAACCAATTAACCTACAAACCTGTACGTCATTGGAGTGTGGGAGGAAACCGGAGCACCCGGAAAAAACCCACGCAGGTCACGGAGAGAATGTACAAACTCCGTACAGACGGCACCCGTAGTCAGGATCGAATTTGTTTATTGTCACGTGTACCGAGGTACAGTGAAAATCTCCTGTTTTCCGTTCTAACTAGTCAGCGGAAAGACAATCGAGCCGTCCACAGTGTACAAGCACAGGATAAAGCGACTAATGTTTAGTGCAAGATAAAGTCCGATTAAAGATAGTCCGAGGGTTTCCAGTGAGGAAGGTAGTAGCTCAGGACTGCTCTCTTGTTGTTCATCGAATGATTCAGTTGCCTGATAATAGCTGGGAAGAAACTGCCCCTGAATCTGGAGGTGTGCATTTTCACACTTCTGTATCTCTTGCCTAATGGGAAAGGGACAAAGAGGGAGCAATAGACAATAGACAATATGTGCAGGAGGAGGCCATTCGGCCCTTCGAGCCAGCACCGCCATTCAATGTGATCATGGCTGATCATTCTCAATCAGTACCCCGTTCCTGCCTTCTCCCCATACCCTCTGACTCCGCTATCCTTAAGAGCTCTATCTAGCTCTCTCTCTTGAATGCATTCAGAGAATTGGCCTCCACTGCCTTCTGAGGCAGAGAATTCCACAGATTCACAACTCTCTGACTGAAAAAGTTTTTCCTTATCTCAGTTCTAAATGGCCTACCCCTTATTCTTAAACTGTGGCCCCTTGTTCTGGACTCCCCCAACGTTGGGAACATGTTTCCTGCCTCTAACGTGTCCAACCCCTTAATAATCTTATACGTTTCGATAAGATCTCCTGTCATCCTTCTAAATTCCAGTGTATACAAGTCTAGTCGCTCCAGTCTTTCAACATACGACAGTCCCGCCATTCTGGGAATTAACTTAGTAAACCTACGCTGCACGCCCTCAATAGCAAGAATATCCTTTCTCAAATTTGGAGACCAAAACTGCACACAGTACTCCAGGTGCGGTCTCACTAGGGCCCTGTACTACTGCAGAAGGACCTCTTTGCACCTATACTCAACTCCTCTTGTTATGAAGACCAACATTCCATTAGCTTTCTTCACTGCCTGCTGTACCTGCATGCTTCCTTTCAGTGACGCACTTTCTGCTCTTGCCACACTTGGTGGTAGACGACATGGGTTCGACAAGTGCTGTTAAAGTATCTTCAGCTGCAATTTGTCATGGACCAACCACATTGATGGGACGGGCAAGAAGGCACAACAACACCTCCACTTCCTGAGGAGACTGAGGAATTTCCGGCATGTCTCCAACGACCCTTACAAACACCGACAGATGCACCACGGACAGTATACTGTCACCAAATGCTGGAGTAACTCAGCGGGTCAGGCAGCATCTTGGGAGAGAAGGCATGGGTGACGTTTCGGGCCGAGACCCATCTTCAGACTGACCAGTCGAGATGCTGCCTGACCCGCTGAGTTACTTCAGCATTTTGTGTCTACCTTCGATTTAAACTAGCATCTGCAGCAGTTTTCTTCCTGCACGGAACACTGTAACGTTGCATCATAGCTTGGTTTTGGAAAAGCTCTGCCCAAGACCACAAGAAATTGAAGGGAGTTGTAGATGTGGTCCATTCTATTGCACAGACCTGACTTCCCAGCATTGACTCCATCTATACTTCTCGCTGCCTCAGAAAAGCAGCTCAACGCTAGAGTTGTCGCCTTGCAGCGCCAGAGACCAGGGTTCGATCCTGACTACCGGTGCTGACTGTGGAGTTTGTACATTGCTCCCGTGACGGCGTGGGTTTTCTCAGGGAGCTCCGGTTTCCTCCCACACTCCAGAGACGTGCAGGTTTGTCGGTAGATTAGCTTTTGTAAATTGTAAATTCTCCCCAGTGTGTTAGATAGTACTAGCTGCAGGGTGTCACAAAATGCTGGAGTAACTCAGCAGGTCAGGCAGCATCTAGGAGAGAAGGAATGGGTGACGTTTCGGGTCGAGACCCTTCTGCAGACTCCTCACACTCCAAAGACGTACAGGTATGTAGGTTAATTGGCTGGTAAATGTAAAAATTGTCCCTAGTGGGTGTAGGATAGTGTTAATGTACGGGGATCACTGGGCGGCACGGACTTGGAGGGCCGAAAAGGCCTGTTTCCGGCTGTATATATATGATATGATGATATGATACACAACTAGCTACAGGGTGATCGCTGGTCGGCGCGGACTTGGTGGGCCGAAGGGCCTGTTTCCACGCTTAAATTGCACTCCAGCTACTTCCCAGGGGTTCAGCCTGACTTTAAGAGGCAGGCGGCCCTGCTGGGCTTTTCTGCCTTTAGCATGAAACCCAGACCTCAACTCTCTCTCAGGGATTCAAAAGATCCTCTGATCTCATCAGAAGAGATGCAAGGCAGTTGCCCTCTGCCCAGCGAACATCCATCCCTCCAGCGGTATTATTAAATACCAATTAATTCCGAATAATCATTCTACTGTTTGTGGAGCTTGCCCGCATGGACAGGTTATCAAGAGATTTGACATAAGCTGCCGAAAATGCATTTAAAACAGGAGCTGCAATTCATAGAATTTGAAAGGCGAAGTTAAAAGAAGAATAGGTGTGGCACGGTGGCGCGGCGGTAGAGGTTCTGCCATACAGCGCCAGGGACCCGGGTTCCATCCTGACTACGGGTGCTGCCTGTACTGAGTCCCTGTGACCGCGTGGGTTTTCTCCGGGTGCTCCAGTTTCCTCCCACAATCCAAAGACGTACAAACTCCCGACAGACAGCACCTGCAGTCAGGATCTCTGATGCCGTTAGACAGCAACTCTACTGCTGCGCCGCCCCCTTGGATCTTACTGATCATAAGAAGAACACAGTGACAGCACCCTCAACCTTCTCACGACAGTTGTCAGGCCGTTGTGTCTGAAACTAAGGGGAGTAGGCAATTGGAGTTGGGATAGTAAGGGGTTGTAAACCATTCAGATTGGACGTGCACAGCAGAACCTCTTTCATTGCAATGGAAGATTGATTTGGGGGTTAAAATTGGAAGTCAGTCACCTCGGCTGGTTCTTGGTGGGCTTTCAACTGCTGATCGTTTGGGACTCAACCTTTGAATACAATTCCTTCCTTACCTTAATCTCCTCCAGCCCTATACTCCTCTGCTCAACTCTTAATTCAGACTGTATAATAATAATAATAATAATAATAATACATTACATTTATATAGCGCTTTTCATATACTCAAAGACGCTTTACAGGGATTTAGAGAACATAGGGAAGTGAATAAATAGATAAATAAGTAAACGAACAGTGAAAGGAGACAGAAGGTGGGGTGACCTTCAGTGGTTGAAGGCAGTACTGAACAGGTGAGACTTCTGTGATGTTTTGAATGTGGTGAGTGTGGAGGAGTCTCTGACGGTTTGAGGTAGTGAGTTCCATAGGGTGGGAGCAGCGATGGAGAAAGCCCTGTCCCCCCAGGATCTGAGTTTGGTCCGGATGTGGGGGGATAGGAGATTGGCAGCAGCAGAGCGGAGGGTGCAGGTGGGAGTGTGCCTGTGGAGGAGGTCGGTCAGGTAGGATGGGGCCAGGTTATGGAGGGCTTTGTAGGTCATGAGGAGCATTTTGTACTGGATTCTCTGGGGGATGGGGAGCCAGTGGAGTTTGTAAAGGACGGGGGTGATATGGTCACGGATTGGGGTGTGGGTGAGTAGACGGGCAGCGGAGTTTTGAATGTATTGAAGTTTACTGATGATTTTTGAGGGTGCGCCATAGAGGAGGCTGTTGCAGTAGTCCAGACGGGAGGTGATGAAGGCGTGGTGAGGGTTTCTGCAGCTGTGGAGGAGAGGCATGGACGGAGACGGGCAATGTTTTTGAGGTGGAAGAAGGCTGTCTTTGTGATGTGTTTGATGTGTTTGTCGAAGGAGAGGGTTTGATCAAATATGATTCTGTCTCCTTTCTCTGTTCGTTTACTTATTTACTTATTTATCTATTTATTCATTTCCCTATGTTCTCTAAATCTCTGTAAAGCGTCTTTGAGTATATGAAAAGCGCTATATAAATATAATGCATTATTATTATTATTATTATTATGATTCCAAGATTCCGGATGTGAGGGGAGGTGGATACTGGGAGACCCTCAATATTGAGGATGAAGTTTTGGGTGAATTTGGTGAGCGTTTTTGGACCAATGATGATGATTTCAGATTTGTTGCAGTTGAGTTTGAGGAAATTTGATTGAAGCCAAGATTTTATTTCAGTGATGCAGTTTGTCAGTGTAGAGTGTGTGGTGGTGGAGATTGACTTGGTGGAGATGAGGAGCTGGATATCATCGGCGAAGCAGTGGAAGTTGAGACCATGACGGCGGATTAATTGACCAAGGGGGAACAGGTAGAGGATGAAGAGGAGGGGGCCAAGGACTGAGCCTTGGGGGACACCTTGGGGGAGGGGAGCGGTGGGGGATTTACAGTTGTTAATGGAGATGAACTGGTGCCTGTCAGAGAGGTAAGATTTGAACCAGGATAGGGCTGTGCCGGTGATGTTAAAGGAGGTTTCAAGTCGGGTGAGGAGAGTGGAGTGATTTATGGTGTCAAAGGCGGCACTGAGGTCAAGTAGGATGAGGATGTTGAGGTTGCCAGCGTCGGAAGAGAGGAAAAGGTCGTTTGTGATTTTGAGGAGCGCAGTTTCAGTACAGTGGTTGGAGCGGAATCCGGATTGGAAAGTTTCATACAGGTTATCATATCATATATATACAGCTGGAAACAGGCCTTTTTCGGCCCTCCAAGTCCGTGCCGCCCAGTGATCCCCTTACATTAACACTATCCTACACCCACGTTCCAAAACTTTGGACAGAAAGGGTAGGTTGGAGATTGGTCTGAAGTTGTTTGGGGTGTCAGGGTTGAGACCAGGTTTTTTCAGAATGGGGGTGACAGCAGCGATTTTGAGGGATGGCGGGACGATGCCAGTGGACAGGGAGGAGTTTATTGTTGCAGTGATAAGTGGAGAGAGAGCAGGAAGGCAGGCCTTGACAAAGCTGGAGGGGATGCGGTCCAGAGAGCAGGTGGCAGTTTTTATTCCTGTGAAGAGGTCAGAGAGGTCGGTGGTGGAGACTGGGGAGAACTGAGGCAGGGTTTGACAGGATAAGGGGGGCAGGTGGTTTGAGGGGGAGCAGGTGTGTTGGTGGTTAAGGTGCTGTAGATGTTGTCTATTTTGCTTTGGAAGAATGAAAGGAAAGTGGTGCATTTGTCAACTGTGAATGATTGGGAGATGGTGTCCAGGGGGCTGAGGAGTTTGTTTATTGTAGAGAAGAGTGTTTTTGGGTTTCCGGAGCCAGAGTGAATTATTTGAGAGTAGTAGGTGGAGTGGGCACGGGAGAGGGCATCTTTGTAGTGCTGCAGGTGGTCTTTGTAGGCTTGGGAGTGAATTGTGAGACCTGTTTTGTTGCGGAGTCTTTCAAGTTGGCGGGCATGAGTTTTCATCATGCGGAGTTCAGGGGTAAACCAGGGAGCAGAGTGGGTGAAGGAAACTGTTTGGTTTTTATAGGTGCAAGCTGGTCGAGGCAGGAGGAGAGAGTATGGTTGTAGTAGTCAGTGAGGTCAGAGGGGCTGTGGAGGTCAACGAAGGGAGAGGCGGACATTATTTCAGAGAGGGAGGATGAGAGCGAGGTAGGTGAAACAGAGTTCAGCTTACGGAAGTTGATTTTGCGTTTTTGCCTTGGAGCTGGGGTGGGAATGTTGACAGACATGGTGATGGCTAAGTGATCAGAGAGGGTGGGGTCGGAGCCAGAGAGGTGATGTAGATTTAGTCCAGTGGAGCAGACAAGGTCCAGAATGTGCCCACGGTTATGGGTGGGAAAATTTACGTGTTGAGTGAGGTTAAAGCAGTTGAGTATTTCAGTGAAGTCAGCGGTCAATAAGTGTCCCTGATTGCAATCTCTCTCCCAGCGGTCAATGTGCCTTCAGCTGCCAAGGTCCAAAGTCTATGAATTCTTTCTCTGAGTCTTTCAAACTCTCTTTCCTTTAGTTTAGTTTATTGTCGCGTGAAAAGCTTTTTTTGTTGCGTGTAATCCAGTCAACGGAAAGACCTTACACGGTGTTGTGAATCTGTGGAATTCTCTGCCAAGAGTTGTGAATCTGTGCAATTCTCTGCCACAGAAGGCAGTGGAGGCCAATTCACTGGATGTTTTCAAGAGAGAGTTAGATATAGCTCTTAGGGCTAAAGGAATCAAGGGATATGGGGGAAAAGCAGGAACGGGGTACTGATTCTGGATGATCAGCCGTGATCATATTGCATGGCGGTGTAGGCTCGAAGGGCCGAATGGCCTACTCCTGCACCTATTTTTCTATGATTACAATCGAGCCGTCCACAGTGTCGAGATCTGCTTTTGAAGTAGAGGTTTAAAAGAGTGGAGCAATTATAATGCATGATTGTAGATCCGCTTCTGGGAATCAGCACGCAGGGAGTCTGGCTTGTGTGTCATAAGCTGATCCTTAAAGACTTTGACCAAGCTTTGGATTAAGAGTTCTCTGTCTCCCAGTGTAGCCTGTTCAGAGATTTCTGTTTGATAATTGCTCCTGGGATATTTTGCAATATTGAAACAAGTTGTTTATGTTATGCGTCATGCCTTGTATTAAGGAAGTGTCTTTGCTTTAAATCTTAGGGTCACGTTGAATGGGATGACTGTTGATCGTCCCGATAACCAAATCGGCCGAACTAAAATGATACGACATGAAAGAGACAAAGGAAATGAAGTGAACGAGAAAAAGTGAGTCAATAGCAGTGACGTTGTGTGTTGAAGCAGTCAACGTGAACACGGTCAAAAGTCAAATAGTGGGACTCGTGATTGAGCCAATGTCTCGGGTTAATGAGTTATTTCCTGGAGTCATGGAGTTATTCAGCATGGAACAGTTCTAGGTTTCTGGTAGCATTCCATTCTAGCCTTTCCAGTAAAAGGCATCATCTTAAGGTTGCATAGGAAGGAACTGCAGATAAGACACGAAATGCTGGAGTAACTCAGCGGGACAGGCAGCATCTCTGGAGAGAAGGAATGGGTGACGTTTCGGGTCAAGACCCTTCTTCAGAAAGATCAGTCTGAAGAAGGGGCTCGACCCGGAACGTCACCCATTCCTTCTCTCCAGAGATGTTGCCTGTCCCGCTGAGTTACTCCAGCATTTTGTGTATATCTTCTTAAGGTTCTTGGATTGATCTCACATGGAGAAAGCACCACTTATTGTCTTATTATGGTCATAACAGTGACGTCCATGTGGAGTTATGAAAAATAAACCTTGCATTGTCTCAAAAGAACTCCAATGGTCTTATGGTGAAAATCAGTGTATTGAGAGATAACAGCGTGGGTGAGAAGGCAATTCTGTAAAGGAAATGCTTCAAAACATTTGTGAATTCAAAACATTTGTGAATTCGGGGCACTCTTTGGGTTAGTTCGACTAGTGTAGATGGGACATGTTGGCCGGTTGGGCCGAAGGGCCTGTTTCCATGCTGTAGGACTCTATGACTCTTGCTATAAGTGGGTGGGACCATCTAAATGCATGAATAAAACCTTCAAAGTCAGGGTCTTAACTACCTTTTTTTTCTTCTGTGTTTCCAGTTATGTTGTTTATAACAGGATGAAGTTTACAAGGCATCATGATGGCCACAAATCCCTAAAATATTCAGTCATCAAGTTGGACAGAAGGCCACTTTTCACCAAGATCACAGTCGACATTGGGAAGCCTCCATCGTAGAAAAGTGAAAATGTGCCTTCACCACCTTCACCACTGTCCTGAGTGGAATCAACCAAAGAAATGTGTGTCTGATCTCTCGGACTACCCGTTCACACATTTAAAAAACACTAATGACACCCCCGTGCTAAATGGCTCCAGTCTCCTCGCCTGTTCCATCTCTTGCTTCTGTAAATTTGAGGGAAGGAGCTAATGAAATGGGGTTTGCCACATCCAGTCCTTGAGCAGAGAGAGAGGGTTCCTAACGTCATTCAGTAATAAGAATAGAGAGAGAATGCGACTGAAAGGAATAATCTCTCGCTCCTGACTCGGAACGATATATCTTGCATTGATTCTGCCCTCCTTCATTTTCCATATGTTCTCTGCTTCTGTGGATGGAAAGCGAGGAATCGATCTGACTGCAGGCTGCTGGGAGGGTAACATCTTACAGGGAAGCACCCCCTTCCTTATAGTTCCTCCCCCGCCTGTATCGGGCTAGTATCCCAAGTCTGCCAAGGAGGGAGGTTAACTTTTAGTCCCTCTCAGAGTCTTTATAAACTCTCAGGTATGACTCGTGTGGATTTTTTTTATTTTGCTAATTGACCATTTTATTTTATTCCCCCCCCCCCCCCCCCGTGTGTGCCATAATCTCATAGTCGGCACGCGGGATCGGTTCTGCTGATGGTAGGGAGCTGTTGTCTCCTGCATTTTGAACGGGTTATCCACTATGCCCCCCATTCTCCCCCCCCCTCATATGATCACAGCCCCCCCTCACCCCCACCCCTACATTTCAGCATTGTCCAAAGTGACCTTGGCTGTTGCATCCACCACACTGGTGCTCTCTGTCAATCTGCAGAGGCTCCATATCTATAAAAGGTGCTGATGATTTACACGGGGAGGGGGTGGGGGTTGGGGAGGGGGGGTGGTAAATGCTCCACAGGCACCTAGTTATCCCTCAGCTCTTCACCCAAGTGCCCATTTGTACCACGCGAGGCTCAAGAGTAGTGTGACTCCGGCGATGGACAACTTATGGGAGACTCCAGCCTCGACTGGAGCGTTGAGACGCGGGCTTTGCAAGATGAAGACCGCCGCTTAGGAATTGAGAGAAGGGGACCCGAATGGAATTTCCTCCACTTGTCGAGACAGAGCAACACGGAACACAATCAAGTTTAACCATCTCGGTAAATGAGCAAGCATTGATCCCATGATCTTATTCATCTTTCGTGCTCAGACTTAGACTGGGCGGTCGGTGATTGTTATCGGACGAGCGATCTCCTTGAAACGAGCCCTATTTTTATATGATACGTTGTGCAACTTTTTATTCCATGTTTACAAGCGCATTCTGTCAATGACATGGTGTCCACAATCATGAAACTCGTAAATCTCTGCTTTGCATTTCTTTCTTTACCATCCCCAGCTTCTTTTTTTTTAAGGTTTGCTGGTGCACCTCGCCTTTTAACTGGGGGCGGGGAGTGGGGATTGAATGTTGGGATTGTTTTTAGCCCTCGTATATGGTCTTATGAGTGCAACATCGTTCACACGACTTCCAGTTCATTATCGAGGGGGTGGGGGGAGAAAAACTTTGGGGAGGGGTGCTGGCGATGGATAGCATTGTGAAAGAAAGATCTGTTGCTTTCTGAGTTGTTGAACTCTTCATAACCTTTTTTTAAAAGAAAAGTAACAATTGTAAATGAACCAAAGATCACTGCAAAAATGTATAAATTAAAATTACTTGTGAAATGGAACAATATTTATTTATATGTACAACAGAGTGAGGAAGCTGAAACTCTGCAGGTTTTTTTAATGGTAATTGTATCATGCATATTATGGGAGATGTGTGAAATCTATTTTTAATGGACTTTTTATTCCATTTGGTTCTTTGGATTTTTTTCGTGGTTCCAGTATCTGATGAATTTTGGGCTTTTGAGATAGTATAACGGGAGGTTTTGTCCCGGCTGGATTAGCATTCATCCGCGTGCAGCATTTTATGAAATGTTCCATTTTCTGAGCCCACTCGCCATGCGGCCTTGGCTCTTTAAACCGGTGAGTAGCTCTTCAAACAAAGTAGCTCGGCCATGTCGAAAAGGAAAGGTCAACCTCCATTTCCCCGTCTACGCTTTCAGAGGCGAGAACCATAAGAGACTCTCTGCAGGAGAAGGAATGTTCCTGACACGAATACTCACGGAGTAAAGCTGGAGTAACTCAGCGGGTCAGGCAGCATCTCTGGGGAAAAGGAATGGGTGACGTTTCGGGTCGAGACCCTTTTTCAGACTGAGAGTCAGGGGAGAGGGAAACGAAAGATGCAGACGGCGATTATAAAGAGATATAGTTAAATGAATGAAAGGTATGCAAAAAATGTAAATCCTCGAGGTTTTGTTTCCGTTCGTGTTCCTGGCAAACTGTTGACCAAACTTACTTTCACAGCCACGTACCTTTACTTAGCCAATGTCTCCAATGATTTCCGGTTGAATTTCCACACTTCACGTTTTTCAGATCCGCCAGGATCTACAGGTATGTTCATGGTATTATTTTCTTGTATTTACACAATTGTGCCACAATTTACTTCATCCTCTGCCACATTCGATGGTTCAGGCAAAGATTTTTTCTCTTGTCTGGGATCACCGATTGCAGATTTCATCAGTTCTTGAATTCTAATACTCCTCTGAATTTACCTCTCTTCACTTTCCTCTGACCTCATCGCTTCTCTTTCAGTCTTACTCCTAGCAATGTTTTTGCTATCTCTTCTAATCTTGAACGATCTGTCCTCAGCATAGGTCTCAGCGTAATCCCTCTAACTCTTCATCTCAATGATTTCCCAGCCCAACGTGAGTTTTCTCCCACTGCCTTCAACCCTATGTTGATTTATTTCCCCGAGAATCTTCATCCCAGACGGCGTGGGTTCTACCTCTTAGCTTCAGAATTCCCAATTGCACCTGAACCACGTCTCTCTGGTCTCTTACCGTTTCTAGATCTATTCATTGCAAATCATTGGTGTGACGTTGACTTTCATAATTTTCCCCACTGTCTTTACTTCTGAACGCACAACCCGCCACATGCTATAGAAACACGCCAACGTTGTCATCAAAGCTGCTGACAAAGGTAGTGGTTGAGCTCTGCCTCTCAGAGGCCGAATGGCAGCTCCATGACCGTCCTCTGGACCAAGACCCACCGCTGAGTCTGAAGAAGGGTCTCAACCCGAAACGTCACCCATTCCTTCTCTCCAGAGATGCTGCCTGTCCCGCTGAGTTACTCCAGCATTTTGTGTCTTCCTTCGAGCATCAGACCATTGTCTCCTAGGCGGTCACTGGAGAACAGCCCGTAACTTCCCTAATCCTGCGGCAGCCCCTCCTACCTTCTCCCAAGATCCACAGGTGGGACCATACTGGTAGACCATTTCCGTCTGTTCTTGTTCGCTACATGAATTAACCTGAGAACAAGAAAAAAATTGATGTTGCCAGTGAGAGGGTGTAGCGCCTTCCTTTTCTGTCACCCAATTACCAAATTCAGTGGAATCAAGGTGATTTCTGACCTTTCATTAACCTTCTCCTGTCTAATCTCCCAAGCAAGGCTGTGGAGGCCTAGTCAATGGATATTTTTAAGGCAGAGATAAATTCTTGATTGGTATGGGTGTCAAGGGTTATGGGGAGAAGGCAGGAGAATGTGGTTGAGAGGGGAAGATAGATCAGCCATGATTGAATGGCGGAGTAGTCTTGATAGGCCGAAAGGCTTAATTCTGCTCCTATCGCTTATGAACTTTTTCTGCCTTACCATCTTTTGGCCTCCAGAGAGACATCAAGGAATTAATACCAAACTGGGGGTCTTTGAATAAACACAGAGATTTCTATCTCATCGATCTAGACTCTTTGTTTTTATTACACATTTCAATTTGGTGTTGAAATATGTAACTTTGTTTAAAACAGAAATTATTTAGTTTAGATGTACAGTGTGGAAACAGGCCCTTCGGCCTACTGAAAGCGTGCCGACCAGCGATCACCCATCCACTAGTTCTACCCTACACACTAGGGGAAAGTTACAGAGGCTGATTAACCTACAAACCCATACGGCTTTGGAATGTTGGAGGAAACCGGAGCACCTGGTGGAAACCCACGGGGAGAACGTGCAAACTCCGTACAGACGGAATCTGCGGTCAGCATCGATCCCGGGTCTCTGGCGCTTCAAGGCAGCAACTCTACCACTGCGCCACCTTGCATCCTATTGTTAACATTGCAATTGGTTTGGAACCTAGAGAGAACCTCCTGTCCTCGAGTTTGGGACCCAACTATCTTGGAATCTACACATACTTGCAGTGTGTAAGTCAATAGACAATAGGTGCAGGAGGAGGCCATTCGGCCCTTCGAGCCAGCACCGCCATTCAATGTGATCATGGCTGATCATTCTCAATCAGTACCTCGTTCCTGCCTTCTCCCCATACCCCCTGACGCCGCTATCCTTACGAGCTCTATCTAGCTCTCTCTTGAATGCATTCAGAGAATTGGCCTCCACTGCCTTCTGAGGCAGAGAATTCCACAGATTCACAACTCTCTGATTGAAAAAGTTTTTCCTCATCTCAGTTCTAAATGGCCTACCCCTTATTCTTAAACTGTGACCCCTTGTTCTGGACTCCCCCAACATTGGGAACATGTTTCCTGCCTCTAACGTGTCCAACCCTTTAATAATCTTATACGTTTCGATAAGATCTCCTCTCATCCTTCTAAAGTACTAAGTATCAGTCTGTGCTCAGAACATGGGAAGATCAGAGCTACCATCATGATGGATGTGAATCATATGTTTTGATGAATAATGCAAATTGTCTCTTTTTTTCTCGCTAATGAAAGAAAAGTGTTATCCTTTGCTGAGGAAACATTTTCAAAGAGAATTTGATTAAAATTTGATGAGTTGTGGATTCTCTGTATAAAATGGGCAGTTAAGTGGAAAGATCTGAATGAACTTACTGAACACAGTGTGAGGTGGGAAAGGGCATTTGTGAGGGGGTTGACTGATGTTTGCAACTGCTGCCAAGCCAATGAAAACTAAAGACTTGAAAACCTGCCTGACAGAAACTACATGTAATTAGAGATCACTGCCCACACTGGCAAAAATGTTCCAAGAAACTTATGCTTCCTCATGCAAAAATCAGGTAGACACAAAATGCTGGAGTAATTCAGCAGGTCAGGCAGCATCTCAGGACAGAAGGAATGGGTGACGTTTTGGGTCGAGACCCTTCTTCAGACTGCAAACGTCACACTCCACTGGCGAAAATGCAAGATATTAGAAAATGTACAGATGAACAGAAGAAAGCCATAGCAAAAACACAAAGAGCTGCAGAAACTCAGCTGGTATTAGTTTAGTTGATTGTCACGTGTACCGAGTTTCAGTGAAAAGCTTTTGTTTTGCGCTAACCAGTCAACGGAAAGACAATAGACAATAGGTGCAGGAGTAGGCCATTCAGCCCTTCGAGCCAGCACCGCCATTCAATGTGATCATGGCTGATCACTCTCAATCAGTACCCCGTTCCTGCCTTCTCCCCATACCCCCTCACTCCGCTATCCTTAAGAGCTCTATCCAGCTCTCTCTTGAAAGCATCCAACGAACTGGCCTCCACTGCCTTCTGAGGCAGAGAATTCCACACCTGGACGATGCATGTAACTCAAATTTCACTGCACCTTAATTGGCACATGTGACAATAAACTGACCTTGATTACAATCGAGCCATTTACAGTGTATAGATACATGTTTAGTGCTAGATAAAGCCAGTGAAGTCCAATCAAAGATAGTCCAAGGGTCTCCAATCAGATAAATCGAGGGTATTTATTCACAAAATGCTGGAGTAACTCAGCAGGTCAGGCAGCATCCCAGGAGAGAAGGAATGGGTGACGTTTCGGGTCGAGACCCTTCTTCAGTCCAGCATCTGCAGTTATTTTCTTATACTACCAATCAGATAAATGGTAGTTCAGGACTGCTCTCGAGTTATGGTAGGATGGTTCAGTTACCTGATATCAGCTGGGAAGAAACTGTCCCTGAATCTGGAGGTGTGCGTTTTCACACTTCTATACCTTTTGCCCGATGGGAGAGGGGAGAAGAGAGAGTGGCTAGGGTGTGATTCATCCTTGATTTTGCTGCTGACCTTGCTGAGGCAGGGCGAGGTATAATTGGAGTCAGGCAGCATTTGTGGAGAGAATGGGCAGGCGATGTTTTGGGTCAGCACCCTTCATCAGTCTGACTTGAAGATCGCTTGCCCATTCCCTTCACAGATGCTGCCTGACCTGCTGAGTTACTCCAGCGCTTTGTGTTTTGCACACGATTCCGGTCTCTGCAGTTCCTTGCGTCTAAAAGAAAGCCATGTTTGAGTTGTGTGAGTGCATCCTGGCTCAACAATGATCGAATGGTAAGTCAGACTTTACAATAACAATGATTCAATGATACTTTATTGTCACACTTACCTAGTGAAATTGTTTTTGCATACATTACACGTAGTACGTAAAGAATCATCAGGCAGCATCTGTGGAAAGAATGGACAGGCGATGTTTTGGGTCAGCACCCTTCATCGAAACATGTAAGATTATTACGGGGTTGTACACGTTAGAGGCAGGAAACATGTTCCCAATGTTGGGGGTGTCCAGAACCAGGGGCCACAGTTTAAGAATAAGGGGTAGCCATTTTTTCAGTCAGAGAGTTGTAAATCTGTGGAATTCTCTGCCTCAGAAGGCAGTGGAGGCCGATTCTCTGAATGCATTCAAGAGAGAGCTGGATAGAGCTCTTAAGGATAGCGGAGTCAGGGGGTATGTGGAGAAGGCAGGAACGGGGTACTGATTGAGAATGACCAGCCATGATCACATTGAATGGCGGTGCTGGCTCGAAGGGCCGAATGGCCTACTCCTGCACCTATTGTCTATCAGTCTGACTTGATCAAACCATTCCTCCAATTTGACGACATTGAAAAAATCATTCACGCATTCATTTCCTCCTGCCTAGACTCCCTGTACACTGGGATCAGCCAATCATCCGTCCCGCCTGCAATTGGTCCAAAACACCACAGCGAGACTCCTGACGGGTACCCGTAAAAGGGACCACATCACCCCGATTCTGGCCTCTTCACTGGCTCCCATTGCGGTACAGAATCAACTTCAAGCTCCTATTCACATACAAAGCCCTAAATGGGCTTGCCCCCTCCCCCCAATATCAAAAATCTTCCAACCCACCACTCTATCTCCAGGTCCCTCAGGTCGGCTGACTTGGGGCTACTCACTATCCCGCGGTCTAGGCTTAAGCTCAGGGGTGACCGCACTTTTGCGGTTGCAGCTCCTAGACTGTGGAACAGCATCCCTCTCCCCATCAGAACTACCCCCTCCATCGACTCCTTTAAGTCCAGGCTCAAAACCTATTTCTACTCCCTGAGGGGGGGCGCTGTGAACTGTTTATGTATGTGCTGTTATGTTTGTTTGTCATTGTTTGTTCGTTTCTTAGTACCTGAACTGATGTACAGCACTTTGGTCAACGTGGGTTGTTTTTAAATGTGCTATACAAATAAAATTGACTTGACATGATGACATGAACATCACCCTCCACAGATGCCTGACCTGCTAAGTGACTCCGCGGCGCCCGTCACTCAGCCCGCGCTGTGGCCGTTGATTGGGTGCGAGGTTCTAGTCCCGCCCTCCGGCCTCTTCATTGGTTGGATCAGTACAAAGGGGCTGTACTGTTGTGTTCCATTGGTCATGGCTTCTGTCACTCAGAGCCTATTCAGGCTGTTGATTGGGTGCAGGGTTTGGTACCGCCCTCCCCCCACATTCCCCTCGCCATTGGTCAGCGCTCCTGTCACACAGGCCGTGTCGGCCGTGGATTGGATACCGGAATCTGCCCCGCCCCAGATTCCCCTCGCCATTGGTCAGCGCTCCTGTCACACAGGCTGGGCCGCCCGTGGATTGAATGCCGGCTCCTGTCCCGCCCTCCCGCCCCAGATTCCCCTCACCATTGGTCAACGCTCCTGTCATACAGGTCGGGTCGGCCGTGGATTGGATGTCGGCTCCTGTCCCGCCCCAGATTCCCCTCGCCATTGGTCAGCGCTCCTGTCACACAGGCCGGGTGGGCCGTGGATTGGATGTCGGCCTCCTGTCCCGCCCCAGATTCCCCTCGCCATTGGTCAGCGCTCCTGTCACACAGGCCGGGTCGGCCGTGGATTGGAATCCGGCACTTGTCCCGCCCCCCAAGGGCAGGCTCCAACATGGAGGCGGCGGCAGCGGCGCTCGAGTCCCACCGCGGCCGCGACCGCTTGGTGCGGGCCCTGGGCTACAGCTCGCGGCTGCTGGGCGGCCTCCTGCAGGCGGCGGGGAGTGGCAGTGGGAGTGGGAGTGAGAGTGATGGCGGCGGGGCCGGGCTGCTGCGGCTCTCGCAGGAGCTCGGCAACTGCAGGGCGACGCTGCGCCTCTTGGACGATCTCGCCATGTTCCTGCACTCGCGGGGATACGGCCTGGGCGCCGCGGTGAGGGAGGAGGAGGAGGAGGAGGAGGGGGGGGGGGGGTAATGGTGGTGGGTGTGGGTGGATGGGAGCTGAGAGAGGGGCGAGATCATGTGAATGGAGGAGGAGGAGGGAGTGAGGATGAGAGGGTCTGTGGGGAGATGCTTGACAATAGACAATAGGTGCAGGAGGAGGCCATTCGGCCCTTCGAGCCAACACTACCATCCAATGTGATCATGGCTGATCATTCTCAATCAGTACCCCGTCCCTGCCTTCTCCCCATACCCCCTGACTCCGCTATCCTTAAGAGCTCTATCTAGCTCTCTCTTGAATGCATTCAGAGACTTGGCCTCCACTGCCTTCTGAGGCAGAGAATTCCACAGCTTGAAATCAAAGGGGAAGCTCATCAAGGGACCTTCACACATTAGTCAAATGGGAAGGAGATTGGCAGATGACTTTCAATTATAGACAATAGACAATAGGTGCAGGAGGAGGCCATTCGGCCCTTCGAGCCAGCACCGCCATTCAATGTGATCATGGCTGATCATTCTCAATCAGTACCCCGTCCCTGCCTTCTCCCCATACCCCCTG